>NC_063356.1:38182774-38236335 GCF_021869965.1 Rhincodon typus | reverse complement strand
TGCTTTTGAGTGGACCAGTCTGACGTTTGGGAGGATAGAGTAAAAGTAGAAACAGCACTGTGGGTAAGATATGTGTTGGAGAGTTGAGTGCCGGCTGGTAGAGGATTTGAGGAGGAGGGTATTTTAGGTTGCTGGGAATTTAAACTAAGTGCTGGATTTTTAAGAATTTAAATCTTACATGTTTTTCCTCTTTTGCATGGTTAAAATTAAAAACTGTGGGTGAGGGAAGCATAGACTTTCTAAAAAAAAGTGTTGTATTTAGATCTTCTTATCTTAGGCCTTATAATATAAAATATAGGCTTTATGCTCTTACAGTATAGGGTGTCAGTGGCAATCTGTCTACAAACAATGGATTTGAGAAAAGGGTGGGAATTTTAAGGCAAATCTACATGAGCATATGTTTAAGGGGTAATGTGGCAGTCAGTGGATGTGGGAGGTTAAGGAACAATTGATTGTCCCTGGAGACTATGATTGCAGGAGGTGCATTTGGATCCATCTCATATCAGACCATTTGGATTGGCTGGAGAGGCAGTTGGAGTCAGTGAGGAGCATACAGGAGGCTATAAGTGTGATAGCTAGTAGCTTTAGAGAGGTGGTTACATTGCAGATTCAGTCAGATAGTTGGGTGACCATCAGGAGAGGTAGGAAGGTACTGCAGGACTCCCCTGTGGCTATCCCTGTCTCAAACAGATATACCATACTGTTGCAGGGGATAGACAGAGGAAAGCTAGGGGATAGCAGTGGCAGCTAGATCTGGGCAACAAGAATGAATCTTCTGTTAAGCAGGGTCTCTGAAAGTTCAAATAAGTAATTGTTACAGGGAATTCACCTGTCAAGGGCACAGGCAGAAGATTCATTAGCCATGAGTGAAAATTCAGGATGATATGTTGCCTCCCTGGTGCCAGGGTCAAGGAGGTCTCAAAGCATTTGAAGCATATTGTCAAAAGAGAGAGTGAGAAGCCAGATGTTGTTGTACACATTACTAAGAACAACATAGTTAGAGAAAGGGTTGAGGCTTTGCAGGAAGTTAGGCAGGAAGTGAAAAAGCAGGACCTCAAAGGTAGTAAACTCTGGATTGCTCCTGGTGCCACATGCTAGTGAGATTGGAATAAGAAGTTAGGGCAGAAAGATCAATGTCTGAGGAGATAGTGCTGTGGGCAAGGATTCAGATTTTTGGATCATTGGGATCTCTTCTGGGACAAAAAAGACCTGTTTAAAAGAAATGGGTTTCAACTGAACTGGAGGAGAATTAATATCCTGGTAGGGAGAGCAAGGGGTCTTACAGGTAAGGCAGGTGAACTCAGGACATGTATGGGAACTTGGAATATCACAGCTATTACAGAAACGTACCTGATGGAAGGACAGGACTGGAAGCTCAATATTCCAGGGTTTAGATGCTATAGGAAGGATAGAAAGGAAGACAAGAGAGGAGGGGGTGTTGCATTTTTGATTAGGGAAAGTGTTACTGCTGTACTTAGAGAGGATATTCCTGAGGGATCATCCAATGAAGCTATGTGGGTGGAACTCAGAAATGAGAAGGGGATGATCACCTTGATGGAATTGGACTATAGACCCCATAATACTCAGAGGGAAATTGAGGGACAAATACATGGAGAGATCTCAGATATATCTCTGAATAATAGGAATGTAATATTAGGGAATTTTAACTTTCCAAGCATAGACAGGGGCTGCCATAGTGTTAAGGGCTTGGATGGAGAGAAATTTATTATACATGTTTAAGAAAATTTTCTTTTTCAATATGTAGGTGTACCTACTAGAGAAGGAGAAAATCCTTACCTTTTCTTGGGAAATAAGCCAGGACAAATGACTGAAATGTTAGTAGGGAAGCACTTTTGGACGAGTGATAATAGTTCTATTAGTTTTAAAATTGATATGGAAAGGATTAAGACTTGTAAAAAGTTAAAGTTCAAAATTGGAGTAAGGCAGTTTTGATTGTATGAGACAGGAACTTTCAAAAGTTAATTGGAGTAGACTGTTTTCAGGTAAAGGGGTAATTGACATGTGAGAGGTTTTCAAAGCTGAGACAATGAGAGTTCAGATGCAGATTCCTGTCAGAGTGAAGGGTAAAGCTAGTACAATGGGAACAATGGATGATTAAAGATGTTGAGGCTCTGGTCAAGAATAAGAAGGAGGCATATGCCAGGTATAGACAACTGGGAACAAGTGAATGTCTTGAAGAGTATCAGGGGTGCAGGGGCATTCTTAAGAGGGAAATCAGGAGGGCAAAGAGGGGATATTAGAATAGCCTTGGCAGGTAAGGTTAAGGATAATCCAAAGAGATTGTACAACTACATTAAGAGCAAAAGAGCAATTAGGGAGAGAATAGGGCCCCTTAAAGATCAACGAGATCATCTAAGTGTGGAACCACAGGAGATGGGAAAGATTCTAAACAAACATTTTGTGTCAGTATATAGAGTGGAGAAAGACATGGAGACCAGGGAACTCGAGGAAGTGAATATTGATGTCTTGAAAACAGTCAACAATTCAGAAAGGGTGGTGCTGGAGGTCATAAAAACCGTAAAGGTTGATAAATCTCTGGGACCTCATCAAGTGTATCCCAAGACATTGTGGGAGCTAGGGAAGAAATTACAGGGCCCCTAGCAGAGATATGTATATCATCTATAACCACAGGTGAGGTGCTGGAGGACTGCAGTGTGGCAAATATTGTGCCTTTATTTAAGAAATGCCTGGGAACAATAGACCGATGAATCTGACATCACTGGTGGGTAAGTTGTTGGAAGGGATTCTGAGAGATAGAATTTGCATGCATTTGGAGAGGCAAGGTTTAGCAATAGTCAACATGGCTTTATGCATGGGAAATCATGTCTCACAAACTTGATTGAGTTTTTGAGGACGTGATCAAAAAGGTAGATGAGACCAGAGTGGCAGACATTGTTTACATGGACTTTAGTAAAGCCTTTGTCCAGGTTCCACAAAATAGTCTGACTAGTAAAGTTAGATCACGTGGGATTCAGGGAGAGTTAGCCAATTGGATGCAAAATTGGTTTGATGGAAGGAGACAGAGGGCGGTGGAGGGTTTTTTCTCAGATTGAAGGCCTGTGACCAATGGTGATCTGCAGAAATCTGTACTGGGTCCACTTTTGTTTGTCATTTATATAAATGAATTAGTAAGTTTGTGGATGACATCAAAATTGGTGGTATAGTCGACAGTGCAGAAGGTTATCTAAGATTACAAAGGGATCTCAATTAATTAGGCCAACGGACTGAGGAGTGGCAGATGGAGTTTAATTTGGATAAATGTAAGGTATTGCATTTTGGTAAAATGAATAAGGGCAGGACTTAAAAAGTAAATGGTAGGGCCCTGGAAGTGTTATCGAACAGAGAGATCTCAGGGTTCAGCTACATACTTATTTGAAAGTTGAATCACGGGTATTAAGGTGGTAAAGAAGGCATTTTGCACGCCTGCCTTCATTGCTCAGACCATGTCATATTAAGGTTGTACAGAACATTAGTGAGGCCATCTTTGGAGTACTGTGTACAGTTCTGGTTGCCCTGCTATAGGAAGGATATTATTAAATTGGAGAGGGTTCAGAAAAACTTTACCAGGATGTTGCCGGGACTGGAGAGTATGAGTCATAAGGAGAGGCTGGATAGGCTGGGACTTTTTTCACTGGAGTATAGATGGTTGCGGGGTGACCTTATGAAGATTTATAAAAACAAGAGAGGTATAGATAAGGTGAATAGCAAAGGTCTTTTCACTAGGGTGGGGGAGTTTAAAACTAGAGGGCATAATTTTAAGGTGAGAGGAGAAAGATTTAAAAAGGACCTGATGGGCAATTTCTTCACACAGAGGGTGGTTCAAAAGTGGAAGGAACTGCCAGAGGAAGTGGTGGATGCAGGTACAGTTACAGCATTTAAAAGACATTAGAATAGGTACATGGATAGGAAAGTTTTAAAGAGATATGGGCCTAATACAGGCAAGTGGGGCTAGCTTAGTTCAGGAAACTGGGATGAGTTGGGCTGAAGGGTCTGTTTCCATGCTGTATGATTTAATGACAAGACAAAGGGAAGGAGGGAAGAAGAACAGATAAAAATACTGAATTAAGATGACAGAAGGACGAGTGTCAAGAGAGTGAAAGAGAAAAGCGACAGATAATAAATGATGGGAACAAAATAGGGAAGAAATGAGTAAACAGGTCATTTTCTGAGTGGCAGCCAGTGACTGGTGAGGTACCACAGGGACCAGCTATTCAAAATGCATATTAATGATTAGATAAGGGATTTAAATGCAATATTTCCAAGTTTACAGATGAAATAAAGCTGGTTGGGAGTGTGAACTGTGAGGACCATGTAGAGATGCTTCAGTGTGACTTAGACAAGATGAGCGAGTGGTTAAATGCATGGCAGATGAGGTATAATGGGGATAAATGTGAAATTATTCACTTTGGTATCAAAAATTGGAAGGCAGCTTATTGTCTGGATGAAGACAGATTGGTAAATCTCTTGATGCAATGAGACCTGGGTGTGCTCGTATGTTAGCTACCAAAAGTTAGCATTCTAGGTTCTGCAAGCAGTGAAGAAGGCAAATGGTATGTTGGCTTCATAGTGAGAGGATTCAAGTACAGGAGCAGGGATGTCTTGTTGCAATTGTGCAGGGCCTTGGTGAGACCACACTTGGAGTACTGTGTGCAGTTTTAGTCTCCTTACCTGAGGAAGGATATGCTGGCTGTGGAAGGAATGTAACAAAATTTTACCGGACTGATTCTGGGGATGGCTGGATTGAAGTATGAAGCTTGGTTAGGGCTTTATTCACTGGAGTTTAGAAGAATAAGGGAGATATCTCATAGAAACCTATAAATTTCTAACAGGATTAGTCAGGGTAAATACAAGAAGGGTATTCCCGATGGTCAGGCAGTCTAGAACCAGGGATCAAACTTTCAGGACATGGGGTAGGCCATTTGGCGCTGAGATGAAGAGAAATTACTTCACACAAACAGTGGTGAGCCTGTGGAATTCTCTGCTATTAAAAGCAAATAGAGGCCAAACATTTAATGCTTTCAAGAAGAAGATAGATAAAGTTCTTAGGGCTAAAGGGATCAAAGGATATTGGGAAAATGGGTGAATAGCCATGATCATATTGCATGATGGAGCAGGCTTGAAGGGCCGAATGGCCTATTCCTGCTCTTGTTTTCTATGTTTCTGCATATAAAATTGAGGTGGAGAGAGATTGATAGATGAGCCATGTTTCAGTTTCTTCTTCTACAGATTTTCTTCTATAAAGTTCTTACAGATGTTTTGCTGGGTGGATGTGCCTTGAGAATGTAAGTTTAGCATTGAGCCCGGTACTGCTTAAAGAAAAACCACATGCTGTCAAAGCTTTTCATCTTGCCTAACAGGACAGAATTGCAAGAATACCAAATCTCAAGAGAACAACAGTTATACTGCACAAGAAGAGGGTGCTGATTGGTTAGTAAGTGGACTCAGACTGGTACAGATAGAGGTAGATATTGGTACCAATCAGGCTCCACTAGACAACCAATCAGCGCAGTCTTCTCATGCATTATAAACTGCCCAATCTTCCAATCAGGTTTCCATCACTGTTTCAATACTACAATAGTATGAACCAAAGTCACAAACGACATCCTCTCTATCTGTGATATTATTCCTCGTCATCATCTTCTGCATCTTTATGACCTTTGGTTGATTTCACATTCGCCTTCAATCCTTTACCTCAGTTGTAAAGCTCAATGGTTACACAGTTACAAATTCAATCATTGCCAGAGTAGATCCAGCAAGGTCTTCTTGTCTCATTCCATCATTGTTAACTAAGGAGTTCTCTAGAGATTCTGTCTCCTCAATGCTTAGCTCTGACTCTCCTTCATATGCATACCACTTGGTCATGTTCTGCATGTAGGGATGGTATCTACATGAGCACTGACAACCTCCAGCTTGACCTCATCACACCTCTATTCTATATTGTTATTATTCTTCCCTCAGAGAGCAGTGTGGGTTAGATCATTGAACATACTGAAGGCTGAGTCAAACAGATTTTGATTAAGCAGACTATTGAAGGTTTATGGAGGTGCAGGCAGGAAAGTGAAATTGAAATCACAATCAAATCAGCTGTAATGTAAGCTAAGTGGCTTAATTCTCTTGGTTCCATTTCTCATGTTCTTATATAAACCCTCCATGTTTGTCTGGAATTCCACATTCTCAAAAGAGGCACAATTTTCTCCAGTTAAACACGAATGCACCATTGTCATCGCCCTAGACACAAACCCCACTTCTTTGCCCCTGACTGTAATCCTTGCCTCTGCTATTCTGCAAGCCTGAACTGATCTTCCTGCAACCACAATGGTCCGTTTCTACCTAATACACAAAATATACTGGATGGCATTTCACCATTACCCTCCTTGACCCAAAAACCATTGAAAGATGGATGACCCACTTGCTGTGGTGCAGAAATCAATAGTTCTGCTCCAGATATTGCTCACACGTTCTCCTACTCAACTCATGTTTCCTCAAATCATCAATTCAAACCATAGTGTAAAGTTTTTGAAAAAACCTCGGTAGATACCAGCTAATTTCTAGATTGACATCCAGTTTTCTCACCCCTTTAAACCTTGCAGATATTGTGCACCATGACCTTCAGACTTTAATGCATGAGAGAAAGCCTAATAAATGCCTGTTTCTACTTTCTCTCTTTTCAGGTTGACACACACATCCACGCAGCAGCCTGCATGAATCAGAAGCATCTCCTACGCTTCATAAAGAAGTCCTCGTGCATTGATTCAGATCGCATTGTCTGGACTTCCAAAGACAAGAAGTTAACCTTGAAAGAGCTCTTTGATAAGCTGAAGCTGAATGCCTATGATCTGACGGTTGATTCACTGGATGTGCATGCAGTAAGTGGACTCAGTTACATTTAGGGTCTTCCTGTGTGTGTTTGAAGGTGTGTGGGTTTGGAGGAATGATACAAGACTGAAGGCCATATTTCTTGATGGACTCTCCCTTTGCATAAGTCACTTTGATGGGCAGGAGTGCTGAGTTTAGCCTGTATGAGTAACCTTTGAGAGTGAGTGGTTAAGGCAGGGCCACAGAATGTTAGAGTACACTGATGGCAACACAAGTTATTGGCCTTACTGCTCTGCTTCTGAAAGCAGATGTCTGATGGGATTTCTTACATGGAGTCTGACCTCTGTTTTGGAATTTGGCTTGTATGGGACATTATCTATCTTTCATAGACACAGCTTTTGTATTTCCTTTGGGAAAGGCATTTTACTAGACAGCTATCCACGTATCGGTACCTATTGATTTTTTTTTTGTAATGAAGTAACGGTAACAAAGCAGTTGATATGGAGTCCATGGACTTCCAAAATCCATTTGAAGAGATAGCATGGACCAGGCTTGTCATTTATTTATTAAATGAGAAAGGATAGCAGCAACATGGAGATGAAATTGGCTGAGCGACAGGAAACAGAGAGTTGTGTAAAGCAGAGATAGCAGGAACTGCAGATGCTGGAGAATCTGAGATAACAAGGTGTAGAGCTGGATGAACACAGCAGGCCAAGCAGCATCAGAGGAGCAGGAAGGCTGACGTTTCGGGCTTAGAAAGCAGTTGTTTTTCAGAGTGGAGGAAGGGATATGATTGATTAACTTAATCAGAAACAGAATATCTAGTCTTTATTGTTGCACGTAGGAGTTTGCTGTGAATGAATTAGCTGCCACGTTTCAAAAGTACTTCACTCCCTGTAAATCCCTTTGAAATGATGATCATGGCCAGCATTATATAAATGTGAGTCTTTGGCCTGCTGTGTTCCTCCAGCTCCACACTGTGTTATCTTTATTTGTCATGCGTCTGTTACAAACTGGCACACCTTAAAGATTGACAATTGGATTGTATCGAATGTATTCAGGATACCTACAGATGTCAATGCATTTCAAATTAGAGGGTACAGGTATAATTTTAAATATTTATTCCAGTGAAGAAGGCCCAAGTAGAACCTAACTCCAGTTTTAACATTGCCTCCTATGGGAATCAATGCTTCACATTGATACAATTGATGTTATAATACAGCTGATCACGTTATCAGGGCCACTGATGTGACCAGCTTTGTTTTTCCGTTCTGTTTTTACTAAATATTGATTAGGATTTTGTAATAAGTGGTGAAAAGCATGGGTATTTGCAGCTGATCTTGACCCCAGCTACAAGCTTACCTCATGTGCAAGTGGTTCAGGATTTCAGCAGCCAGCAGGGTAGATAGCCTCATGCTGTGGGTCTCACTGTAGCCATTCACTGATCTATGTCCATACAGTGAAAGGATGGAGAAGATGGGTTTGTGTTCGGAAGCAGTAAGCATGAAATCTGTCAAACCCAAATGGTTCTAGTGTCTGTCATGTTAAAAAAGTATTTGAAACCAAAAACCTAATGGTACTTTTTTAATTCACTCATGAGATGTGGGCGTCGCTGGCTGGCCAACATTTCTTGCCCATCCCTAGTTGGCCTTGAGAAGGTGGTGGTGAGCTGCCTTCTTGAACCGCTGTGCTCTTCCTGCTGTGGGTTGACCCACAATGCTATTGGGGAGGGAATTCCAGGATTTTGACCCAGCGACAGTAAAGGAACAAAAGTTCCAAGTTAGGTTGGCGTGTGGTTTGGAGGGGGCCTGCAGATAATGGGATTGTCCTGTATCTACTGCCATTGTGTTCTAGATGGTAAAGTCGTGGGTTTGGAAAGTGCTACATTCAGCAAATATCTGTAGTGTATCCAGTAGATGGTACACTCTGCTGCCAATGTGCCGCTCGTGAAGGAAGTGACTGTGGAAGGTAGTGGATAGGGTATCAATCAAACAAACTGTTTAGTGTTCAGCTTCTTGAATGCTGCAGGAGCTGCACTTATTCAGACAAGTGGACTGTAAAAAATCCGAAATTTATGATTATTTTTAAACGTCACATAAATTATTTTAAAAAGCTATGTGCATTAAACATATAAAATGTATAACAAATCTTGTTTAAAAAGCTAATTGCAGTAAACATTTAAAAAGCCTGATGTCTTATTAAAGTCATTCTGAAAATTTGAAAATCTGATGAACCATGTTGAATTTATTTGAAGAATTGAAGCGATCTTTTGGAAAGTTGTAATAGCTACCCTTACCTGACAGCAAAGTTCCTTCGGGTTCCAGTGTCCTCAAGGACTTGGAGTCATAGAGTCATACAGCACAGAAACAGACCCTCTGGTCCAACCAGTCCATGCTGACCTTGATCCCAAACTGAACTAGTCCCACCTGCCTACTTCTGGTCCATATCTTTCCAAACATTTCTTATTCATGTACTTATCCAAATGTCTTTTAAATGTTGTAACTGTACCCACATCTATCACTTCCTCTGGAAATTCATTCCGCACATGAACCACTCTCTGTGTAAAAAAAAAATTGCCCTTCATGTCTTTTTTAAATCTCTTTCCTCTCACTTTAAAAATATACCCCGTAGTCTTGAAATTCCCCACCCTAGGGAAAAGGCATCTGCTTATCTATGCCTCTCATTATTTTATAAACCTTTATAAGGTCAACTCTCAACCTCCTACGCTCCAGTGAAAAAAAACCCCAGCCTATCCAGCCTCACCTTCTAACTCAAATCCTTCAATCCTGGCAACATCCTGGTAAATCTCTTCTGAACCCTCTCCAGCTTAATAATATCCTCCCTATAACAGAGAGGCCAGAACTGCACACAGACTCCAGAAGAGGCCTCACCAACATTCTGTACAACCTCAACATAACGTCCCAACTCCTATACTCAAAGGACTGAACAATGCAGGCAAGCATGATAAATGCCTTCTTAACCACCCTATCAATATGTGATCCAAACTTCAAAGAATTATGTACCTGAGCCCCTAGGTCTCTCTGATCTACAATATTACCCAAGACCCTACTTTTAATTGTATAAGTCTTGCCTTTGTTTGTTTTACCGAAATCCAATAGCTCTGATTTATCCAAATTAAACTCCATCTGCCACTCTTCAGCCTATTGACCCAATTGATCAAGATCTCTTTTAAATCTTAGATAACCTTCTTCAGCGTCCGCTACACCACCAATCTTGGTGTCATCCGCACACTTACTAGCCATGCTTTCTACATTCTCATCTAAATCACTTATACAAATAACAAACAAAAGTGAACCCACAACCTGTGGAACACCGTGGTTACAGGCCTTGTGAAATGGAAGGAGATTCATAGTGCTTTGAAATATAAGTTTGAAAACTTTTCAGTTGGAACAATTCATCGCAAGTGGGCACTCAGACCAGTTTCTTACTTTCACCATTTCAATCTGCATGTTGATAGCTGACGCTCCAAAGCCCCCAGAGCAGCAATAATTTGCACGTTTATGAGTTGCAGTGCAACCTCTGATTGTAATGGAGCTCACCATTGTACAAAGATGGTGAATGCTAAAAGCTTCACTGTGATTATGTTTGCAAACTCCACCTTATTATTCCAGGAATTGTTTAGGAAACTGAGTTCTACAACAGTTAATATTTCTGTGCAAACAGCAGACCAGTATGGGCACGGAAGCTGAAAAAGCTCAGCAGGCCAGGCAGTATATGTGAAAAAATAAATATTGCTTAATGGCTTTTAAGTGGAAGAACCTTCCAAATCATTTGAGAGGAAGTCTGGTACGTGGTTACCAAATACATACAGACATTGTGATTGATTCGTTATGAACAGGTTATATCATTTTTTAAAATGAAGCTAATAGTTATGAATCTCTAACAAGCATAGGAAGCAGGCCAAACAGTATAAAAAGCGATGATGAACATTTCAGTGGATTGAATCCAACAAATTGTGATCCCCTCTGAGAGATCGGTAGATTTTAGTTACATCTCATAATGATATGAGAATGAGGGAGCTGTGTTTATAGCAACTGTTGGTAACAGTTAGTGTTTAGATTCGGAAGATTAGATTTTAGGTCTTTTTGGGACCTCAGACTTGCTCATGCCCGGTCCACTGGTTACAGTCAAAGTGAGCACTAAGACTGACAGACTGCCATAAAGGCTCAATTGGTTCAAGAGAGTTCTTTAGGGAAGCATACCCTCTCAACTTTGCCTCGACTGGCCTGCAAATGACTCTAGTCTCAACATCAACCTTTAAAGTAGCTTAGTAACATATTTGGTCAGATCAACTCGAGATGGGCAGTGAATGCTGAATTTGTTAGTGATGTCCTCATCCAGAGAACAAATAATAATACAAATGTAGGATATGAAATGCAGGAACTAACAAGTTTGAAATTATGTTTAATCAGGGTCGTCAGACTTTCCAACGTTTTGATAAGTTTAATGCCAAGTACAATCCAGTGGGTGCCAGTGAACTCCGTGACCTTTACCTGAAGACAGAGAATGCCATTGAAGGAGAATACTTTGCTCACATCATAAAGGTAAAGTCTTATCGATTTAATAGATTTGTTTCCACATCAATTTCTACGTCCTATGCTGCTCTAAGCCTCACTCAGGCACTGGTTGCTCGACAAGAGCACTCTGTCCCAATATATCAAACTGTGATGCCCTCATCTCCAAGAGCCACAATGACATCTCTCCTCCTGTGTGTGAAATCTACCATGCTCTTTGCTCTTTGAACTATGACCTCTTTGTATATCCCTCCTCCCTTCTAGCCACACTGTCAGTAGACCCTCCAGCGGGGCTGGTGGTGGGGACCGAGGCTGAGCCCCGTAGTTATCTGTTTTTTATTTCTTTTCATGTTTACATAAAAGTGTTAAATTGGCAGTTCCCTGGGACTTTTCCAGAATCTACATAAATGGGGCTAATGTAAACTTGGCCAAGTTGGTATCTATGGGGAATGACGGGTCACACGATGTGCCTAGAATCCTGATTGTCCATTTAGAACAGAACTGGATGCATTATGGACACTCTGATCAGATTCAACGGCAGTGACCTTGAACGGGACCAAGCAAACAGACAAAAGTGGTAAATTATTTTGGGGGATACTGGAGGAATATTTCTGCTTCTTATAGGTTCCCAGAATTCCAAGCAGCTTCCTCCTCCTTTTCCCCCTAGAATGTATCATGGGCCACCTGAATCCAGCACAGTGTGTAGGCAAAGCCATTTAATAGTGAGCAGTTTACCAGTCCAATTTAAATGTGGAGTAGGACTCTCTCACCTTAATACCAAATGATCAATGATCTTCCATAATCCATCTGAAAGTTGCAATCTACCCAAATGTGAAAAGGTCGTCTGAGGGTTTAGCTGTGATGGCACATAGGGTCAAATAACTCATCACCACTCAATGCTCAGGCTGATATAAGGAGTAATGTTTCTTGGGCAAGTATGGGACAGCTGCTGGGCAACAGTAGCCCAGTTTGAACTGGTCATCAAGAGAGATGGATGGAAAATTAAAGAAATACAATGCTCCTTATTCGTCTGCAGTACCAACACCTTCCAATCATCTAATGCTTCTACAAACCCTTAAATCTTAAGGTGCATTAACCTCAAGAAAATTGGTGGGCAAGCTTTTCTTTGTTTATTTTCAAAAAGGCAATTGATGTTGCTCAGAAGCCAAAAAGTTATAATTACTCTGGAATTGATCCTTCTCTCTGCATTTAAATTGCATTAATTAACAACTCTGTGTGAACCTAGAGTCTGAGTTTGGTTTGCAATCCTTCAGTCTATTATACTTCTCAAATTCCGACATTTGGAAAACTTTCTCTGCTCCTTGTTCTCTCTGTTTAAGAAGGTAACTGGCAATGTACAGACACAGATGATTTCTGAAAGCAGGCTCTTGTAGCAGCCAGACTGGGATGATTTCGAGTCATAGAGACATACAGCATGGAACCGGGCCCTTAGGTCCAACATGTCCATGCCAACCAGTCCGTACTGGGAATAAAGCCGATCTTTATCTCCCTTTGTGAGAAGCCTCAGATTTTACGCCTACAAATATTATTCCTCACTAACTTTGATGGAAACCCAAATTAAGAAGATGTCCAAAGTTGTGCAGGTTAGATGGATTAGCCATGCTAAAACTCGCCCTGTAGTGTCCAGGGATGTGCAGGGTAGGTGGGTTAGCCATGGTAAAGACTCCATGTAAAGTTACGGGGATAGGGTGGGGAGAGGTAAGTCTGGGTGGGATGCTCTTCAGAGGATTAGCGCAGACTCGATAGGCTGATTGGTCTCTCTCTGCACCGTAGTGATTCCATGATTGTATGAATCTAGGCTGGGTGAAAAACCAAAGTTGTGCTTGGTTGTGATGGCTACCTGCTGGCGGGGTTGGGTTAAAAGCACAGTCGTTAATGTCTTTCCTCCCCACTGGGAAATGACTGGCAGTGGAGGTACAAAGCAGCAGAAACATTGGTGTGAATTCAATCACCAGCTCTCGGTATGTCGATGTGTGTGTCTGTCCCAACCCATGAACTCGCACAATGTCCTGAAATACAGTAATGGCTGTTGGTCATACTGGTGTTGTCTCTGTATTGTTGCAGGAAGTGGCGTCAGATTTGGAAGATGCCAAGTACCAACATGCAGAGCCACGTTTGTCCATCTATGGGCGGTCACCAGATGAGTGGACTAAGCTGGCAACTTGGTTCATCAAGCACAGGGTCTTCTCCCCCAAAATGAGATGGATGATTCAGATCCCCAGAATTTAGTAAGTCAAAAGCTGAACCAGAAAAGAGTCGCTTAAGAGTTCAGAGATAGTAGGAACTGCAGTTGAGTTGTTGGCCAGACTCTGATCGAGACAGGTTGCTGATGTATGGCAAACTGAAGGGAATGGGGTGTGCACAGGGCACCCCAAAGGGTTACAAAGCAGGAGAGAAGGTGAAGAAACTTAGAAAATTGAGATTTCTCAGTCAGTCTCTGAATTTTTGTTTGCTGTTAGAATGGCGGTGTGCGTTTAAAAAGAAAGTTCCGGGCAATTTGCGCTCTGAGTTCCGTTCGCGTACAATTGGAGGCCAACACAAGTTTTCTTGTATCGATCCATTCTTGACAACTCCAAAACAATCTGATCTGGGAGGGAGAGAAGTGGAGGTATGGTATAGTACAAGCTGTCACAAGAAGTGTCCCATCATCTGGGAATTCTGAACATGGAATGACAGGATGATGGGAGGCTGGGATTAATGTTTCTTAACAGTGAGGCCGCTACACCTCAGGGTAGCCACTTGGTCATACTGATACTTTTATTTTCACAGATATGGGAAGTCCAGCCTCTGCGTCCATCCCTAATTGCCCTTGCACTGGATGGTATGCGCTGCTATTTCAGAGCCTAACCCAATTAAGATCAGCAGTATTGCTCTGTGTCTAAAGTCACATGTAAGTTTTCATTCCTGAAGGGGCATTAGGGAGCCAGATGGATTTTACAATAACTGGCTGATTACCCAGATAGCAGTCACACTCACTAGTTTCCAGTTCCAGATTTATTTATGAACTAAATTTAAATTCCACCAGCTACCGGGATGAGATGTGAACCTGAAGCAGTAACCTGGCTCTCTGGTATACCAGCTCAGTGAGATTACCACTGTGCCATCATCTCCTCAAACTGAAGAGAAAGTCTGAGTGGCGGAAAACAGACAAAAACTGAACAGGATTCCTCATATGAAGGAGAATGTATAACAATATCTGAAATATCTTGACAGTTCCAACTTGGTCAGAGATAGTAGGACCTGCCGATGCTGAAGTCTGAGATAACAAGGTGCGGAGCTGGATGAACAACTTGGTGATGTTGCAAAACACAATCAGGTTGAAACGCAGTGAAGGGGTTATTGATTTTCTCCATCGCTTCTTAAAGACCTGAAGTTTCTGCTTATTTGTATATATTTTGATTTTTGGTACCAAATTTGCTTGCTTTGTTTCTGATCACTTTTGTTTTAATTCTTACTTTCAAGTGATATTTTCAGAGCCCAAAACTTTATCCCACACTTTGGAAAAATGCTTGAAAACATCTTCATGCCAATTTTTGAAGCAACGGTGAACCCTCAGGATAATATCAAGCTCAGCATCTTCCTGAAACACGTGAGTGAGGATTGCCAAACTGATCAGATCCATTGCCCTTTAATGGACTCAGTAACTTTGTACATGATAGAAGCCTCTGATAGAGTTAGAAGCTCTTCATTGATTTCAATGGACATGAGGAAAGATGTAAAAATAGCTCCCATTTGTCTATCACCCACCTGACAATATTGTACTAAAGTGAAATTTACCTTGGAATTTTTGAGATACACTACACTGATTTCATCACTTATAAAATTTTCTGATTGTTGTCCTCAATTTTGAGGCCTTTTCTACATATCACCACAGAGGCTGTTATTCCGTTATAGCAGCAAACAAGTGTTGTGTGGTAGCAATGCTGTTTGCCCTTCAAATTGTTTAAAATGGAATGGGTCCTGAGAACTGTTCATCTCTCAAAACCAAATTGTATGTGCATTAACAGGAGGGTTTAAACTTTGTGAATTTGTCTACATGACAACTGTCATTGAGCCACATCTGAGTAAACAGCTGTGATTCAGTGGGTGGCTCTGAGCTCAAGTCCCTTGTCGAGATCTTAAGCACAAGCTCAAAAACTAACCTGGATGAGATCAGAAGAGGGGAAGTGGTGGGGCTATGTGCCTGTCAACTTCCCGACTCTCTTTGATTCACTCGGAGCAGGCAAGATCAAGGATGATTCCCCACTCTGAGGTTAACTGAGAGCCTTAAAAACTGGTCAATGTCTATTTCTGATAGTGAGGGAGGGGAATGTACAGCCCAGGCCAGAAATAGTTGTAGCCTCCATGCAAGGTAAGAGAGTGGGTCAGGGGTGAGCCTTCCCGCTCAGGCATCTTTTGGCCCTCAGAAGGCTTCCATTGAGGCATGTGCCACCCCTCAAACCCCTTCCTTTGGCAGGTCCTGCCGAGTGGGCCCCTGCTCCATCTCTATCTTCCTCCATTGTTGTTAATCTGGAGAAGTTGCAGTACCAGCAGTGTCCACCATACCCAGTGGCAGTGCTGAGACTGAAGTGCTGCTGGACATCCAATTGGTCAGTAGCTCTGGGAGGCAGGATCTTCAATGCAAAGGAACAGATGCCCCCGACACCAGGCAATTAACTACCGGATGGGCTTGCTATAGCATCTGAGCACCTTATTTTCAGTCAATTTCCCAGACAGTGGACACGGTGGTCCAGTGGTTAACACTGTTGCCTCACAGTGCTGGGGACCTTAGCTTGTTTCCAGCCTCGGGCAACTGTCTATACGGGGTTTGCACATTCTCCCTGTGTCTGTGTGGGTTTCCTCTGGGTGCTCCGGTTTCCTCCCACAGTCCAAAGATGTGCGGGTTAGGTGGATTGGCCATGCTAAATTGCACATAGTATCCAGGAATGTGTAGGTTAGGTGGGTTAGCCATGGGAAAATGCAGGGCTACAGGGATGAGGTGGGGTGCGTGGGTCTTGGTGGGATGCTCTTCGGAGGATTGGCATAGACTTGATGGGCCAAATGGTCTGCTTCCATAATGTAGGGGATTCTATGAATTTAGTCCTTACAGTGCAGTCCTAAGGAAAGACTATTAAGAATATTGAGTTTTGGATGTGATATTAAACCGTTTCCCTCATATCCTCAGACGAATCATAGAGGAGTGTTGTAGCCAATCACAAAAGTAGGTTATTGGATTGTTATCACATTGCTGTTTGTGGCAGCTTGCTATGTGTAAATTTTCCTGCCATATTGCCTACATTACAACATTGATGATACTTAAAAGTTTTTGCTTGGCTGTTAAGGCACTGAGGTTACACAAGGTGCTATATAAATGCTGGTTTTGCTTTCTTTACAACAGACTGATAGGTTTGATATGAAGCAGCTTGGGGTGGTTAAGATAGATGGTGTTCAGGCAGCGTATAAACGCAAGTCTTTATTGTAGAAGCGAAGAATTCTGTACGATTCATGATTATTTAATGCTGGCTAATGAACTTCATCTCGTCCTTTCCTAAATTCCCTAGATCACCGGGTTTGACAGTGTTGATGATGAGTCCAAACACAGTGGCCACATGTTCTGCACAAAGAGCCCCAAACCGGAGGAATGGAATATGCCGAAGAATCCTTCATACTCTTACTACCTCTGTTATATGTATCTTAACATCATGGTCCTCAACAACATCCGAAGGTAAAGCCCTTCCATCAGGCATGAGCTCCGATAGGAGACTGTGAACCCTGCTGCTATATTTGTTGATCATTTACATGGACAGAGACCACTGATTAATTCCTCATATCATTATGTTACCAGATACTTCCACCTCTGTAACACTGACCATTCCTCACCCCTGCCTTGGATGCATTCAGCAGTTTGTTACCTCTAGACATGACTGTTCCAGTGCTTTCTAGACCTCCTACTTTCCACCCTGTGTAAATTTGAGCTGTCCACTTCTTAACTTTCACCTAATCCCATTACTTCTATCCTTACCCAATCTATATTGTCTCCCCCCGCAATGGTCGTGCATTGATAATGTTACTATGTGACTAGCAATCAAGAGGATGGGGATATGGCTTCAACTCCCACCACAGCAGGTGGTGAAATTTAGATTCAATGAATAAATCTGGAATTGCCAGCTAGTACCAGTCATAACAACCGTGATAATTGTCATTGTTGTAAAAACCCATCCAGTTATACAATACAATACAGCACAGGAACAGGCCCTTCGGCCCACCAAGCCTGCGCCAATTCCTGATCCTTATTTTGACCCACTACTTATTGACCATGCGTAGTTTCTATCCCCCTATTTGCCTCACAATCATGTGTCTATCAAGATATGCCTTAAATGTTCCTAACCTACCCGCCTCCACCAGCTCCACTGGCTGTGCGTTCCAGGCACCCGCTACCCTCCGTGTGAAAAGTTTTCCACACACTTCTCCCCTAAACTTTCCCCCTCTCATCTTGAACCTGTGTCCTCTTGTAGTTGACCTTTCCTCCCTGGGAAAAAGCCTCTGACTATCCAAAAGTCTCTGGCTACCCAAAAGTCTTTTGACAAGGCGAATTTTGATGGAATTAGACAGGGGCTTGCAGGGGTTGATTGGAATAGTTCGTTTGCAGGCAAAGGGGCCTTCAGTAAGCGGGAGGCCTTTAAAAGTGTGATAGCTAGAGTTCAAGGTCCATATGTTCCTGTGAAGGTGGCAGGAGTAGGAAACCCTGGTTGACAAGAGATATTGAGGCTTTGACCAGAAAAAAGAAGGAGGCATGGCTCAGGAACAGGCAGCTGGGATCAAGGGAATCCCTGGGGATACATAGGGGATACAGGAGTTTACTGAAGAAGGAAATCAGGAGGGTGGAAAGGGGCCATGAGATAGCTTTGGCTGAGAAGATTAAGGTGAATCCAAAGAGATTCTTTAAGTATATTAAAGGAAAAAGAATAACTAGAGAGAAGATAGGACCCCTCAAGGACCAAAGTGGATATGTATGTGTGGAACCGCAGGAGATGGGCAAGGTCCTGATTGAATATTTCTCCTCTGTGATTACTGTGGAGAAAGGCATGAAGACTTGGGAACTTGGGGAAGTTAGTGATGATATCTTCGGGACAGTCCCTATCACTGTAGAAGAAGTGTTGGAAGTATTAGAATGTTTGAAGGTGGATAAATCTCCTGGTCCTGACTGTATATATCCAGGGTTGGGAAATTGAGGACTAGAGGGCATCAGTTTAAGGTAAGAGGGGACAGAATACATGGGAGCCTGAGGGGCAACTTTTTTACACAGAGGGTGCTAAGCATATGGAATGAGCTGCCAGCAGAAGTGGTTGAGGGGGTACATTAACAACATCTAAAAGGCATTTGGATGAATACATGGATAGGAAGGGTTTAGAAGGATATGGACCAAGTGCAGGGAAATAGGGTTAGCATGGATAGACATTGTGGTCAGCATGGACCAGTTTGGGCTGAAGGGCTTGTCTCTGTGTTGGAGGAACCTATGACTATCCAAAGTCCTCTGACTATTAGTTCCCCAATGTCCTGTATGGAAAGAAATCTGCTTCCTCACCTGGTCTGGCCTACATGTGACACTAGATGCACAATAATATATTTTTTATTCCATAACCCCAGGTACTTAGTAAATGAAGGAAGCCACAGGTTTTAACTGAAAAAATTTTACTTCACAAAAAATAGAAGCATTAGTATTAACCACTACACTCTAAATGTTGATACATTGAAAATATTAAAATTACAATGAACATAATTACTTATATTCTAAACCAAAATATCCCCTTCCTAACTCCCTACCTAAACTCACCTTTACTGGCTCCATCCCCGCCTCTTCGACCTGTTTGTTTCCTCTCCACCTATCCTCTCCTCTATCCCTCTTCTATCCGCCTCCCACTCTCTCCCTATTTATTTCAAAACCCCCTTCCCCTCCCCCTTTTCTGATGAAGGGTCTAGGCTCGAAACGTCAGCCTCTCTGCTCCTATGATGCTGCTTGGCCTGCTGTGTTCATCCAGCCCTGCACCTTGTTGTCTCTCTTCCTTCTACACTTATTTGATTTATAGGCACAACATACAAGTCAAATATTCATCAAAAGATGGAAAATTAACTATTTGGTCTGATTCATATAAGGGACATGATTTCCTTCGTCTTCTGTATACTTCCAGAAATGTTTTTCCTTCAAATCTCTTCCAACTCTCTCACAGTTATATTCAATACAAGCAACTTAATCATAGCCACACCAGCTCAGAGCATTCTTGATTATAATAGGTTTTAATCCCGGAGTCTTTGTGTCTAGAACTGTCTCTTTCTTTCTCCTTAGCTTAGACATCCCAGAAATCTAGCTTGCAGTTTAGAATTTATTCAATTAACAAGAGGTTTTAACCAGTTACTGACTTTCATGAGCCCCACTGGAGCGAAATTTTCTTTGCTCTGTAACCAGATTGTTCTAAGCACTATGCAAACCATTCATCCCTATTCTGAAGTTCTTATTAACATTTTTTTCTGAGGTTGGCTGGCTCACCAAACTGCTTTGTTGTTCCGGAACAACAAACCAGCTCAGCGAGCCAACCAACCTCAACACCCACAACCCGAGCTACAAATCTACTCCAAAACCTTAGAAACGTTTTTTTCTGTTTTGTTGTTAATCTCCCATGTAACTTGGCCAAATGATCATTTACTGGAAGCCAGGTGTTTTACCAGAAATCAATTCCTTAGAAAACTTAATGCCTACATTCCATTACCCCAACATTAAATATAGATTTCTCCCCTAAAAGAACATGGGATTTAGGATTTCCTCATTATTTTCACCTTTACACTGTGGCTTTGTTTGATTATAATTGTTGAAGAATGCTTATGACCTTTCTTTGAAGTAGATGGGGTGGATGTGAGAGAGTGTTTGTATTTGAGAATGGAATGTGTCAGAAAATCATTACCTGGGAAACAGTTCTTGCTGATTTTCGCACGGGGGCTCCCTCATTCCACATTGATTTCTATTAGAATTTCCAGATTGAACACTAAGCACATATCGTATGGAAATGGATATTATTACGGTGCAATGATGAAGTGAAAAGGAATCCTGAATCGCTGAAGACATAAGTAAAGATCCCAGTGCTCGAAGGGATTTGTACAATGTAACAATTCTCTTCAAAATTGCTGAAAAGGATGAACTTCCACCCTCGTGTTAACCCAAATGTAAGACATGTCCTTGGAAGATGGTCACTCATGGTTTAAGTGATAAAGAGTTCCTATGGTTTAAGTGATAAAGAGTTCCTATGGTATACAGATATAGCTCAGTCCTTCTGTTGGTGCCAGTCAAATTGCTGAGTTTAAAACAAAGCACATGAGCAATGCTTTGAAGACATTTTGGAACAAATGCCTGTAAAATAAAACTCCCTCATTAGAGTAATGACCATTTATAGCTTGGCAGTTACATAGGAGGATTTTACCACCCAAAAACATTTGCCACTTATGGTAGAACCTATCAACCTGTCAATTTGTACTTCTTAAGAATGTATTCATGGGATGTTGGTAAGGCCAGCATTTATTGCCAATTAAGAGTCAACCACATTGTTGTGGGTCTGGAGTCACATGTAGATCAACCACTGATGGTAGGTTTCCTTTCTTGGAGGATATTGGTAAAGCAGATAGATTTTAATGACGTAACACAGTGTGGGGCTGGAGGAACACAGCAGGCCAGGCAGCATCAGATGAGCAGGAAAGTTGATGTTTCGGGTCGGGACCCTTAGAATCCCTACAGTGTGGAAACAGGCCCTTCGGCCCAACAAGTCCACACAGACCCTCAGTGCATCCCAGCCAGACCCATCCCCCACAATACACCTAATCCACACATCCCTAAACACTATGGGCAATTTAGCATGATCAATCCACCGAGCCTGGACATCTTTGGACTTTAGGAGGAAACCGGAGCACCCAGAAGAAACCCAAGCAGACACGGGGAGAATGTGCAAACTCCACACAGACAGTCGCCCA
Organism: Rhincodon typus; assembly: GCF_021869965.1. Taxonomy (NCBI): domain Eukaryota; kingdom Metazoa; phylum Chordata; class Chondrichthyes; order Orectolobiformes; family Rhincodontidae; genus Rhincodon; species Rhincodon typus. The sequence continues at coordinate 38,214,949 of NC_063356.1, read as the reverse complement.
AAGGTGGAATCGAATCAGATTAGATGTATGAAATCATAATCGTACGTAAATTCCCCTCCAAACCCCACCCTTCTTCAGATTTTTATGACAATGGTTATAAAGGAGCTAGGTTTTTGTCAAATTCAATTTTTAATCTTATGCTACAATGTGATTTGAGCCCATATTCCCAGAATATTTAACGTGGTGTTCTAGATGATTAGCTCAGCAACATTGCCACTACACTGCAACCTCCACTTAATCAAAGTGTCAGTCTAAATTAAATAGAGTGATAGTTGGCAAGGAAGTGGGCCAATTAAAATAAATCAAGGGATTTATCCACTTCCTTTCTCATTTCAGTTTGGCTGACTGAATTTTAAATTGTCATGTCAAGGACATTCAGTCTCCAGCTGATGGTGTCCCCTTTAGATATGCACAAAATTCACTGAGACCTGAGCTGCTATTTTAACCTGAGTCCTGAGGTGGGAAGCAATGGGGGAGCAAGAGAAGTTGGAATATATCTGAATTATCACGACTGTACTACATGGCCAAAAGGATGAAAGTGATAAATGATATCGTTATATGTTCAGACAAATGATCGAGATGGATTTTAATTCTGTGAATTAAAGGGTTTTGAAGTGAGGTAATATTCATGGTTTCATCTTGTCTCTTTCTTTCAGGGAGAGAGGGTTAAACACTTTCTTGTTCCGTCCACACTGTGGCGAGGCTGGAGCTGTGACACATCTACTTGCAGCCTTCATGACAGCAGATAACATCTCCCACGGACTCAATCTGAAAAAGGTTGGAATGCAGTGAGATGCGGACTTTGGGGAAGGAGTTAGATCTGGAGGGTTTGCAGGGAATCCCAACAAATAGACTTTCCTCAATTTCCCAACTGGAATAATCCACTCACACAGGCTAGCTCACTCTCATAGAATCCCTACAGTACACAGTGGCCATTCAGCCCATCGAGACTGCACCCACCCTTCAAAGCGCATCCTACCCTATCCCTGTAAACCCCACATTTACCTGTACATCTGGGAGGAAACACCACACAGACACAGGGAGAATGTGTCAATTCCACAAAGACAGTCACCCGAGGCTGGATTGGACCTGTGAGGCAGCAGTGCTAACTACTGATCCACCGTGTCCCTCACCAAACTGGAGAACATGGCCAGTGATCCCACTACTTCTCACATGCTAAGTTAGTGCCCTACCATTTGAGCTAATTCCTCCACAATCCATTCCAATCCATTTGAAAAATGTAAAAACAAGCTTAACGGAGCGGTAGCTGTTTGTGCTGAAGTAATGTGAGCCTGATTGGGAACCTGGTCTCAGTTGGAAAACACTGCTCAGTCAAACAGGGCCAGCCTGTCAATGTGACAGAGCTGGGACTGGGAAATCTCCAAGCTGGGAACTCCAGCCTCCCCAGCCCAGGATAGGTTTGATGGAGGATAGCACACTGAGTCACATAAGCTGCCGAGCTGGTCAGGAAAGCTTGGACTAGTTCACTAAGCTCTGTCGACAGGCCATTCCAACAAGTGGTTTCTGTCAGTGGGATAGGGATGGACAGTGAGGCACTGGGAGCTATTTCCAACAGAAAGCGTTTCCAGTAGGAAGGTTTCCAGCTGGAGTGTTTTCACCTGAAAGACCCAGTGGTGGGTTTTCCATGTGTAGCCAGGAGATCTACATGGGGAAGCAGATTGGAGTACTCTCCAAACCCCATCCAAAAACATGGTTGTTAGTGCCCATGAGAACAATGGGGAGGTGACTGAACGCCTTACCATACATTTGGGAAATGGCTTCTGTACAATATTGCGCATCATTTGAAGCTGTTAGTAGCATCCACTGGATGATCGATGTCCATGGGTTCTTTGGTGAACTAGCATCTGGTTTATCAGTGACAATCAGTGGGCAATTCAAAGGTTGGGTTGAGAAAAGCTCCTGGACAATTTAATCCCTTATTAGTACAATTATTACCCCATTCCTCCCAGACCTGTAACTGGGGTTTGTTCTTATTGTTCTGTGAGAAGACCAGACATGTTCAGACATATGGAGGCACACATTGAATGCAGAAATGAAGAATGTAAAACTGATATTTAGAGGTTCCATTGTTCTTTCAGAGCCCAGTGCTGCAGTACCTGTACTTTCTGACTCAGATCCCCATCGCCTTGTCTCCTCTCAGCAATAACAGCCTGTTCCTGGAGTATGCCAAGAATCCACTTCCTGAGTTTCTGAGGAAAGGGCTGATGGTCTCACTCTCCACTGATGATCCCATGCAATTCCATTACACCAAGGTAAGCGCAACTGTTGTGGACCCAGACCAGAACCCCTCAAAATATTTTAAGAAGGTCACACAGACCCTAATTTTTTTTATTTTAAAGGTGGATGTGATGTGCTGTGTTCCAGATGCAATATGACTGGTCAAACTACTCAACATTAAGCAAAAACACAATTTATTTAGATACTGTAGTTAAATTGCAAACAAAAGAAAGAAGAACTTAGATTAACTTAACTCTGTTGGAAAAGTTAACTGAATACTGGGTGCAGTACTCTGTAACTATTGCGAATTAACTGTTCCAATATAGTAACATCCTGTTATCACAACCCAGATCATTTCTAAAGCAGACTTTCGCTTTGCCAGTGTTACTGTAAAGATATCTAGGGGGTTTTTTTCTGTAGTATAAACACTTTTAAAGCAATCCTGATAGCTCAAAGGGTAAATTCTGCACATAATAAGATATTAGATTATAGGACATAGGCAGTTCTCCAATCTGTCCAAAGGCTGCTGCTCGACACCAGGCACCATCAGTGGTTCCACAGTCAATGAAACTTAGAGAGCACAAGTATCAGCAAGATTCCCATTCTCCCACAACCTCCATTTGGAAGAAAGTAAAGAATTTGCATTTGCGTATCATCTTTCACAACCTCTATGTCCTCAAAACAGCCAAGAAGTAATAGTCATTTTTTCAACTGACATTGATTGAGCGATGAATATTGGCTAGAGATAACATCTTTGCTGTTCTTCATATAGTGTCTGCATCATTCTGAGGACAGATGGAGTGTCAGTTTAATGTTTCATTCAAATATGGCACTTGTAATACACTGTCAACACTGCATTGGAGTAGCAGCCTAAATTAACTGCTCAAATCATTGGTGTGGGGCTTGAACCTTCGGACTCGGAGGTACAAGGCTATCACTGCAATGAAGGAGTACATAGTTGAGTGGTAACAGGCCTAAGAGGGCGACACGTCCCTTAGGATTACAAAGCCACCAAGATTAAAGCCATTTGAGCAAGGGCCTGGAGGCAGCCTGTGCCCAACACTACCCTCGGGAGAGGACTCAGACGCCGAATGACCTGTTCTTGTGAGCTCACAATTCATGGTACTGGCCATCTTCAAGTATCTCAGATGTTCTTCAAAAATGAGCAGGTTAGGTGTCAACTGCTTTTTTCACTAATATTTGCAGCAGGGTTTACTGGATGTGACAAGAGTGACTTTTCTTTCCCCATTCTCCATCTCCTCCCTATTATCTAGCTGGCTTGAGGTCATGAGTAATGCCTTCCCCAGAGCCCAAATCACAAACTGGGGTGTGATACTTCAATAGGGATGATAAAATGTGCCAGGGAACCTCCTACTCAGTCTGACTCCATTGAAAAATAGGCAGCAATTTATCGACAAAATCAACAGAGTGTCTCACATTTCCAGACCCATGACTTCCTCAGCCTTAGATTTTTGATAGATTTTTGATAGGGGTTGATAGATTTTTGAACAGGTTATTATGTGGAGCTTCATAGAGTCATACAGCACAGAAATCTCCTGATCCATTACCATCTGTCAGCTATCGACAACAGAAATGTCTTGGCCATTATTTCAATGTTTTGTGGTGGGAGACTGGGCAGGTTTGGGCTCTTGTGGTGCAGTGTTTACCTTGGAATATTGTGTTCAGTTCTGGTCACCTCATTATAGGAAGGATGAGAAAGCTTTGGAGAGGGTGCAGAGGAGATTTACCAGGATGCTGCCTGGACTGGAGGGCAGGTCTTATGAGGAAAGGTTGAGGGAGCTAGGTCTTTTTTCATTGGAGCGAAGACGGATGAGAGGTGACTTGATAGAGGTTTACAAGATGATGAGAGGCATAGATAGAGTGAAAAGCCAGAGACTTTTTCCCAGGGTGGAAATGACTATTACGAGGGGGCATAATTTTAAGGTGATTGGAGGAAGGCATAGGGGAGGTGTCAGAGGTAGGTTCTTTACACAGAGAGTGGTGGGTGTGTGGAATGTACTGCTGGCGGTGGTAGTGGAGTCAGATATTTTAGAGACATTTAAGCAACTCTTGGATAGGCACATGGATGCTAGTGTAATGTAGGGTATGCAGGGTAGATTGATCTTAGTAGGATAATAGGTCGGCACAACATCGTGGGCCAAAGGGCCTGTACTGCACTGTACTGTTCTATGTTCTATGTTCAGAACCAGGAGGCCCAGGTTCCTGACATTCACCCTTTTATGTCAGCCACGGCACCATGAATGGACCAGATTAACAGCCCCAATAAGGGACACCCAGAACCTGTTTTACTATAGACTTCAGCCATCACCCTCTCTATTTAAATTATATTCTGCTTTTCTATTCTTCCTGTCAAAGTCGACAACCTCACATTTGCCAGATTTTCACATGGCCAGATAACTAGCTTTTTGTTCCACATGTCTTTCATTGAATTTTAAATTCACAAATTGGTACAATGACATTTGAACTCATATTTACCAATTCATTAGCCTAGACCTCTAGACTGTTTGGTTAGTAACTTAACCACTATGCTACTAGATTCCTGTATTCCCACTGTTAATTTAAATAGACTATTGCCATATCTTTAAACTCTATAACTTGTTGACAGGAACCATTGATGGAGGAATATGCCATTGCTGCTCAGGTCTTCAAGCTTAATACCTGTGACATCTGTGAGATAGCACGGAACAGTGTCCTGCAGAGTAGCTTCTCTAAACAGGTAACTGGATATGATTTGGGGATATTTAGGTTGTACTGGTGAGCCTTCCAAAGCCGTTTTTGAAAAGTTAACTCTCTTACACATTGACACAGGGATGTGATGGCCTCGTGGTATTATTGCTGGATTGTTAATCTAGAGACCCAGCTAATGTTCTGGGGATATGGGTTTGAATCCTGCCATGGCAGAAGTTGGAATTTGAATTCAATCAAAATCTGGAATTAAAAGTCTAATGATGACCATAAATTCATTGTCAATTGTTGGAAAAAACCACCTTGATCACTAAAGTCCTTACCTGGTCTGGCCTACATGTGGCTCCAGACCCACTGCAATGTGTTTGACTCTTAACTGCCCTCTGGGCAATTAGGGATGGGGAATAAATGCTGGCCCAGCCAATGATGCCCTCATCTCATGAATGAACAAAAAAAAACTTCTAGTCTTATCACACCTTAGCTTTTTTTGATTAAATACCTTTCTCCCCTTCAAGGTGAAAGTTTAGCCTGTTTATGAAATATAATCATATGGCACAATTCAACTCATATCAATTATATACTAATAATGAAAGGTATATGTTGAAAACAACGGGCATAAAAATCAAAAGAAACAGCGTTATGCTAAACGTTTGTAAATCACTAGTTGGTACTAGACTGGAATATTGAAACCATTTCTGGACACTGCACTTTGGGAACGTGCCTTAGGTCCGAAAGAGATAGCAGGAGTGATTGGAGAAGTGGCGGAAATATTTAATCCTGTCCTGTCCTCTTTATAGCTCCCCCTGCCAAAAGATCGACAGTCATGGTATCCGATACTTGTTTATCTTGTACCAACCTCACACATCCACTGTAACTCAACTTCAATCACTGTGACATCCATCATCCAATTATTCCTGGGTTGATCCGTCATTCCACTGCCCTCCCCTTTGCCCCTCTGTTGCTTTTCCGCTCTTAACAAATAGCCATTACTCACATTTCCTTTTCCATACATCATGTTTTAAGAGTCCTTTTCACTTTGCAGTTTCCCAGCTTATTTGTCTTAGGGTGTGTTTATGGAATTTAGTAGCGATTTAACAGCGTTGTTCAAACTTACGCGGGGTTTTGATAGGGTGAATGAAGAGGGACTGTTTCTATCCACGAGTGCATTAGTAACCAGAGAACATAGGTTTGACAGAAGCAGCAAAACAACTATTTTTATGTTTAACCTATATTTCCTAATCAAGCTATTCTTAACACACCTTGCAGTAGATGGGATTTGAACCTGGGCCTCCCAGCCCAGGGTAGGGACACTATCAGTGTGCCAAAGCGATTTGTTATGATTTGCAATATATTGTCTGAAAGGAGGTTGGAAGCAAATTCAACAGAAACTTTCAAAAGTCAATAGCACTGATGGACCACATGGCCTCCTTCAAATGCGTAAGATTCTCTGATTTTAGCAACATCATGAGGCTCACGCAGAAAAAAAAAATCTAAGGTGTACATCAATAGCTACCCTTTTTTTTCTCTTAAAGGCTACACTTCCTGATGTTAACTTGGGGTGAAAATTAAGCGGGGGTGAACAGATGGTGATCCACCCATTCCCTCAAAGGGTGAATTAATTGGCAAAAACTCTATAAAACTGACTGCAATTTGGAGCCAGCGGGAATAACGCTGACGTTTGTAGTGGTTGGAGTGGACCCTTGGAACTGGTACATAAACAGAAATTACTGGAAAAGCTCAGCCAATCTGGCAACATCTGCGGAGAGAAATCAGTGTTGGTGTTTCGGGTCCAGCGACCCTTCTTCAGACCTTCAGACCCTCCTTCAGTGACCCTTCTAGTTTCAGTTTTTGTTTTAGATTTCCAGCATCTGCAGTTCTTTTAGTTTTTTTGCCCACAGAACTGGTGTTCGACAAAGTAAGGGAGTATCTGTGTGGATTAGCAAATCCACCTGGTCCCCAATTCCATTTCCCCACCTCCCAGTGAAGAATGCCTAGGGAAAGAAAGATTCCTTATGGGACCAAAAGATTTGACTTTCGCCCCCTTGGCCACAAGGTGGCTAGGTCTTTATTAGTCTCCAACATTTGCTGACAGATTCAGGACTAGTGTGTCTTGAGTGGACTTGTGGTTAGCATGACCTGTAAGTTATCAAGACATCATCCAGCCACAAATTTGCAAATGAAAGTAAGACCCTGGCCATGATGGAACTGGTTTGATCTTCCCATTCCTAAATCCAAGCAAGCTACAATGAAGAAAACCTGAACCATGTTGTGTTGAAGCGCAGACTTCAGAAAGGAGTTAAATCTTTAAAGAATCTAGATCATCAGAGGTCTCTATCTTACTCTGTCTGCAGTTCATCAGTTAGTTTGGCTGTGTTACCTAGTCATTCTATACGGCCAATCAGTCAATCAATCAACTATGTATAGGTACAGGTAAAGTCATCATAGTCCCACCGGACCATAGGGCTGCTCGCTCACTGAGACAGTCAACTGGCAGTGGTTAAACTTGGGGGTCACTATGCCTGAAATGAAAGGAGAATCCATGGTTTAGACATCACTCTTCATTGCAAACCAGCCATCTGGCCAACTGAGCTAACCAACCCCTCTATACATATATATATAGTTATGCAAGTAAGCATAGATCCAGGTTTTGTATAAGTCTGAGGAACAATACTTTTTGTTTCTTTATTCATTTACGTGATGAGGGAATCACTAGCGAGGCAGCATTAATTGCCCATCCCTAATTGCCCAGAGTCAACCGCATTGCTGTGGGTCTGGAGTCACATATAGGCAAGACTAGGTAACAATGACAGTTTCCTTCCCTAAAGGGCATTAATGAACCAGACGGACTGGTTTTATATTTTTAAAAAGATGAGTCCTTTTTTGTTCACCATCTCCCTTCTGTCACTTTGTTTACCAGAAGGATTTTGTGCTTTCGATGGGATTGAAGCACTGATTTGAATGTTTACTTCATCTTACTTTTCAGGAGAAGGCTCACTTTCTGGGATCTAACTACCATCAGGAAGGCCCGGCAGGAAACCGCATTCAGAAGACGAATGTACCTCAGATACGAATGGCCTACCGCTACGAAACACTCTGCTACGAACTGAACCTGATCAAGGAAGGATTGAAAGATCTGGAGTAAAAACACCACTGCTACATCAGTGGGAGTTTGGCAATGTGGGCTGTTCTGCCCTTAAGCACAAAAGCTGCTCCTGTAGCTCTGGACCTTGAGAGAGACTCGTAGCATTTTCATAAGCCAATGGCAACATTTTGGGAAAATTATTAGTTATTGATGTGAAAAGTTACTCAAACAAAAATAGATGACTTCCTGGCCTTTCAATGAATTTAGGGTTTTTATCTTCTGCTACGACCATGGATCGTCAAGTCTGAAGAACACCTCACATTTTCCAGTCACTTGCATACTTATGCCTTTCTCCATTGCACAATCATTTGATCTAAAGTAATGTAATGGTATTAAGCTCCGTTTATTTTCAGTCCAGTTTCATTAAGGTATAAATGCAGACTGTGATTTGGGACTGTGTGTTGCATCTGTGGCAGCTGGAATTCTGAACATTCTTACTTTGCAGTAGAATATTTTCTGAAATTTCTGCCCTGTTCTTCCCTTATCTGAACTCAACTTCTCTTTCTATTTCCAAATGTGATAGAGTTAGACAATTTCAGAACGTAAGCCCCTGCTCGCACCATTTCAGTGTGTTGCTTTGCTGTAACTAACCCTTATTGTGGTGTGTCTTTTATTCAGCTTTTGTTTTGACTGTTCCAGAGCAGGTCACCCAGCAATTTCTATCAACAAGATTTAATGGCTCACTCTATGCTTCTCTAGTGATGGAAGCATATTGCCCCCTGTCATCCTGCCTGGGATGTACTGAAATCTTCATCATAATATCCATCCCTCAGTCTGGGAGACAATCAGGAAATTACAATTGGCCTCAGGTGTTTTGAAGCAGTGAGGGAGATTTCCAGCAAGCTATCTGATGCTCATGCCTGCCAGAATATGGCCTGGTTGTCAAAACTCCATTGGCTGAAGATGTTAACCACTGCTGATCATAGAATCCCTACAGTTGGGGGGAAGGCCATTCGGCCCATCAAATCCTCACCAACGCTCCAAACAGCATCCCACCCAGACCCACTCCACACCTGCATTTCCCCTGGCCGATCAACCTAGCCTGCACACCCCTGGACACTATGGGCAATTTAATACAGCCAATCCACCCTAACCTGCCCATCTTTGGACTGAGGGGGGAAGCCAGAGTACCCAGAGGAAACCCATGCAGACACGGGGAGAATCATAGAATCACTATAGTGTGGAAACAGGCCCTTCGGCCCAACAAGTCCACACCGACTCTCAGATTATCCCACCCAGACGCATCACCCTATAACGCACCTAATCTACACATCCCTGAACACTATGGGCAATTTAGCACGGCCAATCCACCTAACCTGCACATCTTTGGATTGTGGGAGGAAACCAGAGTACCCAGAGGAAACCCACGCAGACACGGGGAGAATGTGCAAACTCCACACAGACAGTCGGCCAAGGGTGGAAACGAACCCAGATCCCTGGTGCTGTAAGGCAACAGTGCTAACCACTGAGGCACCATACCAGATTGACAGTGTTTGAGAGGTCATTTTGCTCTTTGGACCATAAACAGAATAAGGTTCACTGCTTTCAGGATGGGGTGGGGCATGAGTGAAGCAGCAATGGAAAACATGTGTGATGAAATATGACAGATAAAACTAGGAGGTGGCAGTTCTTCATATTGAGACTGGGATATATCTGGGCTCATGTGTCAATCATAGCTCTGGCATTAATATTTAGCTCTACATCAGCATGCAAATAAAGATAAGTGCACCTAAGTTGGTAAACTTGCTATTGGCTGAAGCAGCTAGCAACTGAATATAGCTGACAGTCAATATGGAATATTGGTAACAGGCACCTGACTACTGTTTAAGTGATCGTAATTAGGTCAGCCAGGTACAATATGAGTTCCCTGATTGGGGCTGTTAACCTCGTCCAATCAGGGAGCCCTGGCTGACAGATGAAAACAGGATTGCCAGGGACTCTGTTCACTCTGAGACCTGACTCTGTGTCAGCTGGGTCAGTGTCGTGTACTATGCACATGTAAATAGAGGGTGACTTAATGATGGGATACCGACCTTTGCGGAGTTATTTCAGTGGTGATGAGAGAAAAACATGCCTCTGAAGAGATTTGCTCACAACAGTCACCTTTGAGTTGAGTTAAGCATTTCCAGCATCATGCTGCTATTTGGGAAGCTTAACTCATTCGATTCTGCCATCAAAGACTGGACCCAGTATGTGGAAAGAGTCTGTTAATTTTTCCAGGCAAATGACATTGGGGCAGATGAAAAGCAATGAATAATTCTCCTGAGATAGTAGGAACTGCAGATGCTGGAGAATCCGAGACAACAAGGTTCAGGGCTGGATGAACACAGCAGGCCAAGCAGCATCATAGGAGCAGAGAGGCTGACGTTTCGGGCCTAGACCCTTCATCAGAAAAGGGGGAGGGGAAGGGGGTTTTGAAATAAATAGGGAGAGAGTGGGAGGCGGATAGAAGAGGGATAGAGGAGAGGATAGGTGGAGAGGAAACAAACAGGTCGAAGAGGCGGGGATGGAGCCAGTAAAGGTGAGTGTAGGTAGGGAGTTAGGAAGGGGATAGGTCAGTCCAGGGAGGACGGACAGGTCAAGGGGGCGGGATGAGGTTGGTCGGTAGGAGATGGAGGTGCGGCTTGAGGTGGGAGGAGGGGATAGGTGGGAGGAAGAACAGGTTAGGGAGGCAGGGACGAGTTGGACTGGTTTTGGGATGCGGTGGGGGGAGGGGAGATTTTGAAACTTGTGAAATCCACATTGATACCATTGGGCTGCAGGGTTCCCAAGCGGAATATGAGTTGCTGTTCCTGCAACCTTCGGGTGGCATCGTTGTGGCACTGCAGGAGGCCCAGGATGGACATGTCATCTGAGGAATGGGAGGGGGAGTTGAAATGGTTCGCGACTGGGAGGTGCAGTTGTTTGTTGCGAACCGAGCGTAGGTGTTCTGCAAAGCGGTCCCCGAGTCTCCGCTTGGTTTCCCCGATGTAGAGGAAGCCACACCGGGTACAGCAGATGCAGTATACCACATTGGCAGATGTGCAGGTGAACATCTGCTTGATGTGGAAAGTCTTCTTGGGGCCTGGGATGGGGGTTGGGGGGAGGTGTAGGGGCAGGTGTAGCACTTCCTGTGGTTGCAGGGAAAAGTGCCGGGTGTGGTGGAGCTGGAGGGGAGTGTGGAGCGGACAAGGGAGTCACGGAGAGAGTTGTCCCTCCGGAAAGCAGATAAAGGTGGGGAGGGAAAGATGTCTTTGGTGGTGGGGTCGGATTGCAGATGGCGGAAGTGTCGGAGGATGATGCGTTGGATCCGGAGGTTGGTGGGGTGGTACGTGAGGACGAGGGGGATTCTTTTTTGGTTCTTATTGTGGACGGGGTGTGAGGGATGAGGTGCGGGAGATGTGATTCTCCTGACAGCTTTTGGACCTGCAGAGTTTTCAGTTATTAGGGGACTAACTTTGTTTGAGGCATCAGATACTAAAACCTTTCAGGAGTTGATGGATTTAGTTAGGAATATTATGACCCAAAACCTCGTCTGATACTGAGACATTATTGGTTTTACTCAGCATTCAAGAACAAGGGGAATCTGTATCGGGATATTTGACTGGGTTAAGATGACTGGTAGAGGCATGTGACTTAACGAGATACTGAGAGCCTGTTGGTATGTTGGATTAATGATGTAACCATGCAAAAGCACCAACTAGTTGAAACCCAACTGGCTTTGTCATTGGAAAATGCAGCAAGTGGAGCATATGAGTCGCAGTGTATTCTGATGAAAGTGGGCACTATCGCCAGTCCAACTGAGCTTGGGGAACACCACTTGAGTGAAGGCATAGCCTCACTCAGGACATCTCCTGAACAGAGGGACCCTAGGTCAGCCCACAGCAAAACCCCAAAACAAAGCCAAGCCTCGACCAAAAGGTTAAAGTTTTCTTCAGGATCAGGGCTAGCAAGCCATTGCAGTTGCTGCTGGTATGTGGACTCAAGACCACAAAAGAATCCCACTTGGCCTGAATTGAGCAAGAGAACTTATAGGCCGTTATCCAGGAGAGTGCACAACCTGGAAAGCCCACCTACATCTGGCTTGGAGCAGTTACATTGCTTAGCAGCATCCAAATCAGAACCAATCAAAATAAACACCTAGTCAAAAGGTCACCTAGTCCTAATGGAGGTCAATATGGTGCAGTTGCATCAGTGATTGGGGATCAAGTCTCTACCAAAATTCATTCTAGACTCCAGCCTTTAAGTTTGCTTACGACCTCTGCGAGACTGAGAACATATACTGGGAAACCTCTACAGAATAAGGGTACAACTTTGGTTCCAAGGAAAAGCAGCTGGTTTAGTTACCACTGAATGTAGTAAAAGGCTCAGGCCCAAGCTTGATGGGGTGAAATTGGTTGAGAAGGATTCAACTTGATTGGCTGAATATTTCTTGATTGGAAAATGGCTGCCCGAGTGAAGTCCCAATTAAGAACATAAGAACTGGGAGCAGGAGTAGGCCATCTGGCCTCTCGAGCCTGCCCCACCATTTAATAAGATCATGGCTGATCTTTTTGAGACTCAGCTCCACTTACCCGCCCACTCACCTTAACCCTTAATTCCTCTACTTTTCAAAAATTTATCTAGCCTTGCCTTAAAAACATTCAGCGAGGTAGCTTCAACCGCTTCACAGGGCAGGGAATTCCACAGATTCACAACCCTTTGGGTGAAGAAGTTCCTCCTGACCTCAGTCCTACATCTGCTTCCCTTTATTTTGAGGCGATGCCCTCTAGTCCTAGTTTCACCCGCTAGCGGAAACAACCTCCCTGCCTCCACCTTATCTATTCCCTTCATAATCTTATATGTTTCTATAAGATCTCCCCTCATTCTTCTGAATTCCAATGAGTATAATCCCAGTCTACTCAGTCTCTCCTCATAACCCAACCCTCTCCACTCTGGAATCAACCGAGTGAATCTCCTCTGCACCCCCTCCAGTGCTAGTATATCTCTTCTCAAGTAAGGAGACCAAAACTGCACACAGTACTCCAGGTGTGGCCTCACCAGGACCCTATACAGCTGCAGCATAACCTCCCTGTTTTTAAACTCCATCCCTCGAGCAATGGCAGACAAAATTCCATTTGCCTTTTTAATCACCTGCTGCACCTGCAATCCTACTTTTAGCGATTCATGCACAAGGACACCCAAGTCCCTCTGCACAGCAGCGTGCTGCAATTTTTTACCATTTAAAACATAGTCCATTTTGCTGTTATTCCTACCAAAATGGATGACCTCACACTTATAAATACCTGGAAACTTTTCAGGAAGGTCTAGGGACTATCAAAGGAGACCAGGCCACCTTACTTGATGACCAGGAAGCGATTTGATGATTCCACAAGGCCTGCCCAGTGCCATTTGCCTTGTGTGTGAAAGTAGAGGCGGAAATCAGGAGGTAGGAGAGCAAAGGAATGATTGAACCAGTTTGTGGAATTGGCAACACTGGTCGTACCGATTGTGAAGCCTGACAGGTCAAATTGCCTTTGTGGGGATTTCAAACAAATGGTAAAACACTTTTTGCAGTTGGATAAATTCTTAATCCCTCGCATAGAGGACTTATACACAAAACTGGTGGGGTGGGGGGTGGTGCTGTCCTTGACGAAGCTGGACATGAGCCATGCTTACCTACAATTGTGATTAGCTGAGGATTCCCAGAAGCGTACTACAATTAATACTGGTAAGGGTTTATACCAATAAACAAGACTGCCTTTTGGTGTATCATCAGCCTGTGCCATTCCCCAGACGATGGAAAACATTCTACAAGGTCTATCTCAGATGACATTTATTTGGATGACACACTAATAACTGGGAAGACCAATAAAGAGCAGTTGGAGAACTTGGACACAGTACTTAAACATCTCTCCCAGGTGACTGTATGCTTTAGAAGGCAAAAATGTGTATTCCAGGCATCCCAAGTGACCTACTTGGGGTACAGAGTTGACAAGACCAGGTGACATCCATTGAAAGATGAAATGAGGACGATCCAAGGTGCCCCAGCTCTCATGTCTGAACCAGTGCTTAGGTCTTTCCTCGGATTGGCAAATTACTTAGGAACGTTTATACGTAACCTGGCCTCCAGCCTGCACCCTACTACTGAAAAGGGGTCAGCTTGGGAATTGGTCTCGTTGCCAAGCTGTAACCTTTAGGGAAGTGAAGAAGCAGTAATCGTCATCTAAGGTGTTGGTAAAATACGATCCCAAGCGAGAGGTAGTGCTGACATGCAATGCCTTCCCGTACAGTATCAGGGTACTGCTGGCTCACCGATGATCCAGTGGAGAGAAGTGCCTGATTACATATGCTTCCCAGACTTTGGCTGATGGCGAATGAAGATGCGCACAGATAGAGAAGGAAGGTTTGGGGGTCATCTTTGGTGTGAGGAAATTCCACCAATGCCTTCACAGATGTAGATTTGTCACAGTACACGAAACACAAACGTCTGTTCAGGCTACTTAAAGAGGACAGGTCCGTGCCACCCATAGCTTCAGGTTGAATTTAGCGGTGGGCTTTTATTCTGAGTGCAAACAATTACAAAGTTGGGACATCATTCAGGAGGCCAAATGGCAAATGCAGATGCCTTGAACCACCTTCAGTGGATATACCACTGGTGGTATCACCACTGGAAGAGTCCATTCTGGTTTTAAACTTTCTGGACATCCTTCTGCTCACTGCTAACAATATCAAACTGTGGACACAGAAAGATCCCAACCTGGAAAAACTAAAACAGCTGGTGGTGATGGCGAGAGCAGATCACCATAGAGGACAGGATATTATTATGGGGAGCAAGAGTGATTGTCCTGAGTAAAGGTCGTCGCCAGATACTGGCTGAACTCCACCAGAGTCATTCAGGGGTTTCCAAAATGATAATGTTGGTCAAAGGTTATGTCTGGTGGCCAGGATTGGATGCAGGCACAGCTCTGTTGGTGGGGCAGTGCCCAGAGTGCCAACAAGGATAAAAATTACCGCCAGCATCTCCCCCACATTCGTGGGAATGGCCGGGTAAACTCTGGACTCGGTCATACGTCGAATATGCAGGTCGTTTCATGGTCTCTATGTTTTCAGTTATTGTGGATGCCCACTCAAAGTGGCTGGACGTACATAGAGTTTATTCATCAAACAAGTGGACGATGATAAAAAACTGTGTGCATCTTTTGCAATACACAGACTCCCAGAGGTGCTGGTCACAGATGACGGGCCAACGTTTACCAGCAGGGATTTTGAGTATTTCTTAAATTCAAATGGCATTCGGCATGTAAGGACAGCTCCATAACATCCATCGTCCAATGGTCTGGCAGAAAGAATAGTCCAAACTTTGAAGACAGCTTAAAGAAGCAGACTACAGCCTCACTAGATACTAAACTGCCCCGGTTTCTGTTTGCTTATAGGACCACCGCTCATGCAACTATAGTGAGAGCTCCAGCAGAGTTGCTGATGGGGAGAAGACTCTGCACCAGATTAAACCTGATCTTACCGGACCTGGGGGTAGATGGAGGGTGAAACAGCATCAGGAATGCCAATGCCGGACATGCGACTCCTTTAAGTGAGATAGACAGTTCATTTCAGGAGATGAAGTTTGGGGTTGAAACCATGGAATGGCCCTGCATGGGTAAGAGGCATGGTCGATGTGAAGTCAAGTCCCCATTACATACAAATTTCAGGTCGATGTGGTGATCCTGAATAAGCACTTGTGGACCACGTAAAAGCTGCAAACTCACATCAGGGCAGGAGCAAAACATACCTGGCCCCTCAGAACATCCGATAAGTCTGTCAGAACCTGTGAGCTCTCTACCTCCGCTAAGCATCAATGAAACCTCTGAGGACAGGATGGACATGGCAGATGTTGACGCCATTACTACCTGAAGGAGCATGAATTTTGGCCGAGACACTCTGGGGGCAGGAGGCGGGCTACAGTCTGGGACACACCGCCACAATCTGAGGCAAAGTCGTAGAAACCGGGCCTGGTGCTAAATCAGCCGAGGGAGAAGCTACAGGAAAAAGAGTGGGCATGCGTCCCAGGACTTAGAGAGGGAGGGATGTAATGATTGGAACTGGATCAGCCAGGTGGACCTCATAGAATATGAGTTCCCCAATTGGGGCTGTTAACCTGGTCCAATCAGGGAGCCCTGGCTGACAAATGTAAACAGGAGTGTCAGAGTTTCTGTTCACCCTGAGGATTGGCTCCAAGGGAGATGGATCAGTATCAAGGACTCTCCACGTGTAAATAAACACTGACTTTGTGATGGAATACTGGCCTCTGTGGAGTTATTTTAACAGTCAAAGCAGAGAAAGAGAAGTAGCTCCAATCATAGTGATCTTACATCTTATATCACATCAGAGCATGACAATGAGCTCCACGCAGCCAAATAGGCCATAATCATCAACTAACTCAAAGACCTAGCCTTAATAAACTAAAACAGATGCCAACTATAGCCACAGGTGAAGTGTTCGAAGACTGGAGGTTGGCTAACATGGTGCCATTATTTAAGGAAGATGGTAAGGAAAAGCCAGGGAACTATAGGCCAGTGAGTCAGACATTGGTGGTGGGCAAGTTGTTGGAGGGAATCCTGAGGGCAGGATTTACATGTATTTGGGAAGGCAAGGACTGATTAGGGATAATCAACATGGCTTTGTGCATGGGAAATCGTGTCTCACTAATTTAATTGAGATTTTTGAATAAATATCAAACAGGATTGGTGAGGGCAGAGCGGTGGATGTGATCTATATGGATGTCAGTAAGAGGTTCGACAACGTTCTTCATGGTAGACTGGTTAGCAAGGTTAGATCACATGGAATACAGGGAGAATTAACTATTTGGTTACAGAACTGGCTCGAAGGGAGAAGACAGAGGGTGTTGGTGGAGGTTTGCTTTTCAGACTGGAGACCTGTGACCAGTGGTGTGCCACAAAGATCAGTGCTGGGTCCACTGCTTTTCATCATTTATATAAATGATTTGGATGTGAACAAAGGAGGTATGGTTAGTAAGTTTGCAGATGACTCCAAAATTGGACATGTAGTGGACAGTGAAGAAGGTTACCTTAGAATACAACAGGGTCTTGATCAGATGGGTCAATGAGCTGAGGAGAGGCAGGTGGAGTTTAATTTAGATAAATGTGAAGTGCTGCAGTTTGGAAAGGCAAATCAGGTCAGGACTTATACACTTAATGGTAAGGTCCTGGGGGGTGTTGCTGTACAAAGAGACTTTGTACTGCAGGTTCATAGTTCCTTGAAAGAGGAGTGGCAGCTGGATAGGATAGCGAAGAAGGCATTTGGTATGTTGCCTCTACTGGTCGGTGGATTGAGTATAGGAGTTGGAAGGTCATGTTGCAGCTGTACAGGGCATTGGTTAGGCCACTATTGGAATACTGCATGTAATTCTGGTCTCCCTGCTATAGGAAGGATGTTGTGAAACTTGAAAGGGTTCAGAAAAGATTTACAGGGGTGTTGCCAGGGTTTGCAGGGTTTGAAATCATGAGGGGTGTGGATAGGTAGACTGACAAGGTCTTTTCCCTGGGGTGGGGGAGTCCACAACTGGAGGGCACAGGTTTAAGGTGAGAGGGGAAAGATTTAAAAGGTACCTAAGGGGCAACTTTTTCATGCAGAGGCCGGTGCGTGTATGGAACGAGCTGCCAGAGAAAGTGATGGGGGCTGGTACAATTACAACATTTAAAAGGCATCTGATGTATGAATAGGAAGGGTTTAGAGGGAACGAGGTGAAATGCTGGCAAATGGGACTAGATTAATTTAGGATATCTGTTTGGCATGAACGAGTTGGACCAAAGGGACTGATTCTGTGCTGTATATCTCTATGACTCTATGTGTGTAAGAAACACTTCATCCTTGCCAAAGCAAAATTATCTCCTCAATGCATGCTTGATTTTCCTTCCTGCTGCTGGACATGCTATTTTGAAGATCTGATCTGAAATAATCTACCTTCAGGACTGGATAGGGAAAGCATAATGAAGCAACATTGTACTAAAGAATATTGGGACCAACATTCATCATTTGGGATTTTTCAGATCAATTAGTTGCTCATAGCCTTTGTTTGTATTGTTATGGAAGGATTGAATTAGACTGTGCAGTGGGATGAGGGGGTAGGATGTGCAATTTGGAATGGTCAACAAACTCTCTTCAGCAACTGGAGAAGGCCCATTCAGCTGAACAGATCTTTATAAGGTTAATGGAAACCATGTAAGGAGGTTTCCCCTGCTCCTGGCATACGTGGTTATTCCAGAAGTATCAGGGCAGACTGCCACCTGTGGGCATGTATCTCTGTGCGTGGGCCAAGGGAAGTAGTGTTAAGAAGCCTGGTGAAGAAGGCAGCAATGATATCCTTTCATCTCATGATTTTAAGGATCTAATCCAAGTGTCAGAAGTGAAGAAGACTAGATAAAACCTAAATATTTAAACTGTTTCAGAAATTGAAAGCCAGGTTCCACCTGGTGAGTTTCTCCAGCACTTTCTGCTTTTATTTCGGATTTCCCTGGCTCGGAGCCATGTTCCTATCTAAAACAGTTAAAGATTCATTTCTGATCTTCATGCTCCATTTGCCTGGTTTAACATGGTAGTAGTCTGTGTGTACTGGTTTATCACGTACTGTGATTATTTAAGAATTTTAATGCTTTATGATATGGTTAAATAGGTTTCGTTTTATTCTCTCCATGAGGTATGGGGACCACTGGCAAGGCCAGAATTTATTGGACATCCATATTTGCATTTAAACTTACTGGCTTACCCTATTTCAGGAGGAAGGTAAGAATTAACTTCTTTGCTGCAGGGTTAAACTCAAGTGTAGGTCAGACCAGGTAAGGAAGACAGTTTTTTTTTCCCTAAAGAAAGAAATGTTAACTTTAATTGTTAACTTTAAAACAGTGTCTCCTTTTTCTAGACTCACCCACAAGAGAAAATATCTTTTCCACACCCACCTTGTCAAGACTATTCAGGATCTTACTAACTTCAACCAAATCATCCATTGCTCTTGTAATCGCTAGTGAAAACAAGATCTGGCCTGTCCAATCTTTCCTCATAAGACAACATATTAATTCCTAATAGCAATCTCGTAAATCTCCTCTGAATGCATTTATGTGCTTCCTTAAATAAAGGGATCAAAACTCTACACAGTATTCAAGATGTGGTCTCACTAATACCCTGTATAACTGAAGCATACCATCCTCATTGTTACATTCATTCCCACTTGTAATATTAATCACTTGCTAACGTTTTATGAATCATGAACTAGAACATCCACACCCCTCTTCACCTCTAAATTTGGCATAATTCACCTTGTAAATAATACTCCGAGCACAATGTTGCTTGTTTTTGGCCAAGTCTGAGTTGTGTTTAGTTTTTTTGGGGAGTTTGTCACCATGTGGCCTAGCAAATTCTCTCAGCCCATCTTACCACTATCACTTCATTAATTGCCTACCACATCCTATGGCACCTTTCATGCCCGATTTCAGCCCCATCTTACCACCTGTTGTTCATTTTGTCTGCATTATCTTTGAAAGCCTTTGGAGCACCTAGACAAACCAGCCCTGTACTGACTCTACACTATTGCCTGCAATGTCTGCCCTCATTCACTTTCACCCATCCAAATCCCCATCACCACCAACCTTGCATGCCCTCCGCCAACTCACTTCATTCAGGACACCTCCCTACATGTACCAACAGTAACAGCTGTGCCACCCACTTTCATCTCCCATAATACCTGCCTCTCTCTCATTCCAGGAGGAAAGCAGGTCCATAGAAGGGCAGAAAGGATCAAGGCCAGCAATGGGCTGCTCAACATTCAGCTCCTCACCTCGTTTAGATGCACGCAGAGCTTGGACTGGTATTGGATACTGCCTTTGACTCACTGTGCCAGGATCGCTGACCAAAATCTAGTTCTGTTTACTTGACTGAGGACTGCCAATAACCATGAGAGGCGTCTTGACTTTGTGTCTATCCTAGACAGCATGGCAAGGCAGCAGTGCACTCTGAGCCAGGTACCTCTCTCTGAGGGGGCAATGTGCCAAAAGGGCAAGGTAAGACAATGCCAGGCAGGGAAGTTTTGATCATCTTGGTCGACTTACAGTGAGTGAGCACAATGTGAGTGAGCAAAGACCCAAACGATACAGCCTGGTGTGGTCAATGAACTGGTTGCATGTCCCTGAGAATCCAGTGTTCATCCTGCAGTGTTACAGTGCCAGTTGCCAGTGTAGCCCAAGATGTAACATTGAAATGCAGAAACATCCTTCATGTGGATTGGAGATGTGCTATGAGATATATTGGAGGCTGGCACATACCAGATGCCAGTTTCCCTGGGGAATAGTATTGCCAATGCCCTGAGATGTTGGTGCCCATTTCCAACATTGAGCTCAGTTCGAACATGTGACGAGCTGAATCTGGTTTTCTTTTGCAGGTGCTGAGCTTGTTTTGGTGAGTTTTGTAAAAAGGGTAGCTGAATGCTGATGAGGCGAGTTGGGCCATTAGCGTTAAATAGCATTAATTGGCAACTCCTCCTCGCCGAGCGAGAATGTCACCATGCAGCTTGTGAAAAAGGCGGAGTGAGATTATCTCAGTGTCACCCGGTTATACCACACATCTCGCCAAAACCCACATTACTCAGGCTCTTAGGAGGTTTTACTCTCTGATTTGTCATTCCTCCTGCTAAACTTTATATTTACCCACATTACACTCCATCTGCTAGATTTTTGCCTGCTGGCTCAACCTATCTATATCAGCATGTATCCTTGTCATAGAGTCATACAGCACGGAAACAGACCCTTTGGTCCAACTCACCTGCACTGCCTAGATATCCCAATCTGATCTGGTCACATTTGCCAGTATTTGGTCCATATCCCTCCAAACCCTTCCTATCCATATAACCATCCAGATGCCTTTTAAATGTAGGGGGCCAAGCAAAAAGAAATAATGGAGTTGTGCATATGAAAAAAAGTCATGTGTATTCCAAAAATGTGTTGAAAAGAATGTTGATCTCCACTAATTTCTCTGCATCTGATTCTTCACACTTTCCTTTCAGTAGGGCAGGGCATGTGGAGTCTGATATGACGTTATCACCTGCCAAGATTCAGATCACTTCTGCCCTCTCTGTCCCTAATTCTGGTGGTGAGCACTTGGCAAAGGACTGGCAGGATGCCACTGTGGAATTCCTCTTCCTCACTGCACTCAGGAAGTACTGCATAGCTATGGCATGGACTCACTAAGGACGCAGTCACCAACATTTGGAAAGATCTCAACGCTGAGATGGAGCAGTGTGCAGAGGTGCCAAGGGACACTACCAAGAATTTCAAGATTAATTTTGTTTATTTTAGTTTGAGGTTTCTCCTCTCTTGGAGATGGCATGTCAGGAGGGTGCAGACCCTCAGCTGGTGGGCTCTGGTGCCACACACTTACGACCATTCTTAATGTGTACATCCGTGCAGGGGATATCAGTCAGTTAATGGGCTGCAAGGCCCATTTTCAGCAAACCTAATCTTGTCCTTGCCCGCGGAGTGATACTGTTCTCAGACGTGTCTGTGTCATTTTATCACTTGTGTGCTGAAGCATTTGTTAGCGATTTTTGTATTGCTTCATGGAATGTTAGCATTTCTGGATGGGTCAGCATTTATTGCCCATCCCTCATTGCCCTGGAGAAGGTGGTGATTAGAATTAGAATTAGGTTTTATTGTCACGTTTACTCATGCATGAAAGTACAGGAGTACATGAAAAGTGTAAAAGATAAACCTTACAGTCCTTCTATAGCCTGCACTCGCTCCACACTGGGGGCTTTCTACACATGGTCTCACTGTCCCCTGCGCTTGGCCAATCCCAGCCAGGTTCGCAAGTTGCTGACCATCACCCGTGACAGGCTGACTGCACCGGACCCCCATCTGCTGACTGCTCCAGGCTCCCATCCTGCTTGCCGTCCCACTCCACACCCTCGCCTGCTGCAATGCTCTGTTGCCGTCAATGCCAGTCTCTCTACAAGGTAAGTTTAAAAAACAAGCTAAAATATTTTTTAAAAAGAGGAAGAACGAGAAAAGTGAAAAAAAGAGAAGAGTACGGAAAGGGCGAAACGCGGGCTGAGCCTGGACGTTGCTTTCTCCACCAACTTCAACTTGTAATGATGGTGAGCTGGCTTCATGCACCATTGTAGTCCAGGGGTATAGGGACTCTGACTGTGCTGTTGTGGAGATTTAGGATTCTGACCCAATGCCAGTGAAGGAACGGCGATTTATTTCCAAGTCAGGGTGGTGAGTGGTTTGGAGGGGGGATCTTGCAGGTGGTGGTGTTCCCATGTATCTGCTGCCCTTGTCCTCCTGAGTGGCAGAGGTTGTGTGTTTGGAATGTGCTGCCTAAGGAACCTTGGTGAGTTCCTAAAGTGAATCTTGTAGAAGGTACACACTACTGCTACTGCACACCAGCAATAGGGGAAGTGAAAGTGGAAGATGAAGGTGCAAATGGGCTGCTTTTTCAAGATGATGTCAAGCTTCTTGAACACACACTTAAAACACACTTTATTCATAGACTCTAGTTAAAATACAACAATAGAAAGAATACAGAAAAGTATTGGCTTAGCTGTAACCCTATTTAAATACTTAACAAATTAATAGATACAGTGACTATTATTAATTAATTGTTCCAATACAGTAACATCCCAGAGTTGCAACCTTCCTGGCAAGTGGGGATTATTCCATCGCACTCCTGACTTGTGCCTTGTAGATGGTGGACAGGCTTTGGGGCGTCAGGAGGTGAGTTACTCACCACAGGATTCCTAACTTCTGCTTTTCTCGCCACAATAATTATATGAACTGGCTCTCTTCAATAGTGACCCCCAGGATGTGGATAATGGGGAATTCAGTGATGGGAATGCCGTTGAATGTCAAGGGGCAATGGTTAGATTCTCTCTTTCATTGCCTGGCACTTGTGTGGCACGAATGTTACTTGGCACTTATCAGCCCATACCTGGATGGCATCCAACTAATCCTTTGGGCATAGTTATCTAATGGCAGTGAGGAATGTGCCCAGACTTTACAGTTAGTGGGACAATGAGTTCACTAGTGCCCAGATTAATCAACTAGCAGTACAGAGGAGGGGTTGGGTTTTACTGTGAGAGGTATCTGTCGGGCCCCTTGCTAGCATAGTGTGACTCACTTGTGTAGACTATGGAGCAATTACAAGTTGATTACTTCAAATACAGAGCTAAAACTGATTTATAGATTAATAAGGTTGAGGCCCCAGCACATCTTATGCTATAATTACTTGACTGAATGTTGGTGTGGATTTCGACATTTGCCAGCTGGAGACGCTGGGATCCCAGAGGTCCGACTTGCAATGTCCCAGAACCCCAGGGAGCTGCACCCATCCCACCCTGAGATCCACACACCGTGCTATACCTTGCCAAGTGCACACTCCCCGCCTTTCTCTCCATCAGCACCACCTCACATTATCTCAAAGCTGTTCCAGTCTCCAGTTCCATTTCATTCCTCATCTCATTTGACTCTTTAACAAGAAACTGTTTCTCTTCCTTTCAGATGTTAAAGGTACTGACATCCGTCCCCTCCCCATCCCTCTGATGCCATCACTCCAACTAATCCACTTCTTGCCATGTATTCACTTCACCCTTAGACCTTCCTCTCTCTGAGGGTGAATGACCTGTGCTCAGCAAAGGACTTAGCTTTATCCCTTTTGTTGTGGGCTAGACCAAACTCCCTCAAACTATATTCAGAAGATAGTCTACACTCTAACTTTTTCTTATTTGTAGGTAAGTGTAAGGTGTTGTGTTCCAGATGCATTTTGATTGGTCAAACTACCAGATTGGAAGCAAAACATACTTTATTCATACACTCTAGTTAAAATACAACAAAGGAAAGAATAAAGAAAAGAATTGGCTTAGCTGTAACCCTATTGAAATACTTAACAAATTAATATATACAGTAACTATTATTAATTAACTGTTCCAATACAGTAACATCCCAGAAAAACACCCTCGGCAAAAGACAAATTCAGAAAAAAACATTGTCTCACATACAACACCAGTAGCAGGAAGAGAACCCCCAGCTTTTGGCTGTAACTGAGGGAGGAAAAAGAAGTAGCTTTCACTTCTTCAAGATCTCAGCAGCAACTGCTGAAAACTAAAACTAAAAAGTCCTGGTTCTGTGGTAGCTTGACAACACCCATTCAGGCTGCTTCTATTGTTCCAACTTTTACAAAAATCCCCAAGGCCTCACAAGCTGTTTGGGTATTCAATAGATAGCTCAGCACCTCTGCCTTAAAACTTCTCTTCAAAACAAACCAGGACAAAATACACCTCTTAAAGCCATAGTAGCATCCTACTTTATGCCCCCAGTAGTTATGAAGCAGAGCCATATCAGACTCATTATTTTAACTCTGTTTCTTTTCCCTCAGATGTTGCCAGACATAATGAGTTTCTCCAGCATTTTCTGTGTTTGCTATGTCCCAGAATGATCTCATACACTCAACCTCCTGTCTATCATTCCACACCCATTGGCTTCTCTCTTTAGGCATGTTGCTTGGTGAGAAATGAAGTACATTAGCAGAGAGACTAAGTGTCCTCTGGTGACTGTCATGTATATTTTCATGGCTACTCTCAGGATAGAGGCTGGAAAATGCATCACTCGACTGCTTTCTGCTTTGGGCACTGCTGCAGAGTGTAATGAGATTACTAAGTAAGAGGAGGAAGAGGTAAGGGTTTAATTGAAGCTCTGAAATAGCCTGCAGCCTATTATATTGGTGTTAAAGCAAGGCTGAAGTTCTTAAAGCAAAATGATGTGTTAAATCTGTACATACATAATGCAGATAACCCCAGAACAGTCCTCCTTTTGTAATCTCCCTTCGTATTGTATACTCTGTTCAGAATTGAGAATTATTTCTGTTTTATATGTACCTTGCCTTTAAGAGACTTCACCTTACAGACTTCAAGTGTTGTGTGTCCATGTTTTGACTGTTCCTGCCAGTTTGGCTGCTATGGGTTTGCGTACACAAATGAGCTGGTTGCACTAATATCTGTTTCACAACTTAAAATGTGTTTTAATGTTTTAAATAAGCTTACCTGCGGAGTTAATCAATTCCTGATGAGCAATTAAAAATTTGACTATTATCTTTAACATGTCATGGTGAACAGCAGTGAAAAACATCATGTGGATGAGGCCTATTGTGGTTGGTCGGTCAGTAAATATGTTAGTCTACAGATAGAATACATAGTTGGCAGCTTAAAATCAGGCTGAGACACTTTCAATTTCTTTGTTTGTCAGAGAGCATTGAAAACACAGTTCTTCTAGACTGAAGAATTGCATAGATATTTTGGATATTATTTATGCCTCGACCAGCATCATTACATGCTCATCCTTTCTGTTTGTGGGATCTTGCTGTGCACAGATTGACAACCATGTTTGTTAGAACAGTGACTTTATTGACTATACAGGGCCTTGGGACATAGTGAAGTCACCTAAGTTCTTGCTTGTTTTTGAAGACTAGTTTCCCACTGCTGTTCAATTTCCTTCATGTGAAACTGAAATATTTTCTAAGACAATGGAAAATAAAAATTGGCACAGTGTAAAATTGGCTGCCAGGTGTGTCTGCCCCCAATGGCTTAGGAACCAATTTCACCCTCCAGTAAGTCCTGATGAAGGGTCCTGACCCGAAACGTCGACTTTCCTGCTCCTCTGATGCTGCCTGACCTGCTGTGTTCCTCCAGCCCCACACAGTGTTGAATCTTACATCATAGGAGGTTTGTTTACTTTTCTGTATCATTTGGATGCTGCAGCTTGCTGTCTGGCCCTCTCTGTCTCAGTATTAGGCGACAGCTCAGAAATATTCAGCCTGTCTGAAGCTAACAGGCCTGAATGACAGGCTAGTCACCCTGAGAGTTGAACTTTTACCAGGATGAAGCAGGCAAGAGTGATTGATAGTTAAACCCCAGGGCCTTGCCCTGACCCAGCAGAAGTGAGTGAGTGTGAGTGACAGGCAGATCTAGCTGGGATGCCTCCTAACCCTGGTAAAGGCCAGTGAGCTGCCTGACAAGTAGTCTTGCGCCTTGCAGTGTGCTGACCTGCTCATTAGCAGGTTTAGAAGCTCCTACTAACTCTGCCCATCCTGCTCAACTTTCGAAACTCGTGTTTCTTTCATGAACTCGCGATGATCGGAGCGGCTACAAGGTCAAAGCTTTCATTTTAATGTCCTTTGATGCTCCTGTGAGTTGCAGCTGGAGAACACCATCCCCCGCACACCTGTGTCTCCTGAACAGGATCCGTGAAATATCAGGCACTGCCCACCAAACATTGTCTACCCTGTTCATTTATTTTCCTTGTTTTATGGCACAGCAACTGTTGTTAACTTGCAGTGAGGCAATAGCATTCACAGTAAGATAGCAGCCTCATAGTCTGCAACTGAAATTTGGGGGTTTTACTGTTAGACCTGATTCTGCTGCCGAGATGATATTAGCTATGTTGATAAGGTCCTGAGAAGTATCAGAGTGTAGGAATTGGGACAGTTTTTCTGATGGCCATAGAGTGGTTATTCCTGTATAGATAGGAGTTGCTAATGGGTACCCTGTTGTAGCAGACTCTGAATGTTGAATTCTCCTCTGGGCAGTTCCTCTATGCCGGCAAGCCTTTAACAGTTTCCATTTAAACCAGTGAACTTGGAGGGCTCTGGTGATATTAAGTGAAATAATTGCATTAAGTATAGGAGTTGGGAGGCCGTGTTGAGGCTGTACAGAACATTGGTTAGGCCACTTTTGGAATACTGCGTGCAATTCTCGTCTGCCTGCTATAGGAAGGATGTTGTGAAACTTGAAAGGTTTAGAAAAGATTTACAAGGATGTTGCTAGGGTTCGAGAGTTTAAGCTCTAGGGAGAGGCTGAAAAGGCTGGAGCTATTTTCACTGGAGTCTTAGAGGCTAAGGGGTAACCTTAATAGAGGTTTATAAAATCATATGGGGGGCATGGATAGGGTGAACAGCCAAGGTCTTTTTCCCCAGGGTTGGGGAGTTCCAAACTAGAGGGCATAGGTTTAAGGTGAGAGGGGAAAGATTTGAAAGAGACCTAATGGGCACCTTTTTCACACAGAGGGTGGTGCATGTATGGAATGAGCTGCCAGAGGAAGTGGTGGAAACTGGTATAATTACAACATTTAAAAGGCATCTGGATGGCTATATGAATAGGAAATGTTTAGAGGGATATGGGCCAAATACTGGGACTTGATTAATTTAGCATATTTGGTCGACAAGGGCAAGTTGGACCGCAGGTCTGTTTCCA
Organism: Rhincodon typus; assembly: GCF_021869965.1. Classification (NCBI taxonomy): domain Eukaryota; kingdom Metazoa; phylum Chordata; class Chondrichthyes; order Orectolobiformes; family Rhincodontidae; genus Rhincodon; species Rhincodon typus. The sequence goes on along the minus strand of NC_063356.1, from coordinate 38,187,599 downwards.
GGCTGTACAGCCCTATGACTATTACTCAGGAAAAAAAAAGTTAGACTATTAAATACATAGAAACTATTAAGCTATTCCTCCTCTAGACCCCTTATGAACCCGGATCTGACTCCCAGTGTAAGATTACCGGAAAATCCAGGCCATAGTCACACCAGTGTGGAGTTTTGTCCTTGAGTACAATGCAGAAATTTCACCAAAATATCACCCAGTGTGGCATTCAACTGGCTGTTGTCAAGTTAGCCAGATATCCTCATGGTCTCACTGGTTTAATATGGGGACAAATTCATGCAAACAGTCTGGGTTCAAGCAAACATTTGAGCACATTTCTGCATGGAGTCTTTCCATCATCATTCACCCACACAATTCACGGTGTGTTTAAGAAAACTGAATTGACAGTTTTTAATGTGGATTTATACTTTGTCAAATACACTGAATCAAACAATAAATGCAGCACAGCTCTCAAGCAAAATTGGACTTCCTTTTTATTACTCTTTGATGGGATGAAAGCATCACTGGCAAGGCCAACATTTATTGTCCATTCCCCAAAGGGCATTTGAGAGTCAACCACAACCACATTGCTGCAGGTCTGGACTCACATGTAGACCAGACCAGGTAAAGATGGCAGTTTCCTTCTTTAGAGGACATTAGTGAACCATTTGGATTTTTTCCCTGGCAATGATTTCATGGTCATCATTAGACTTTTAATTCTAATATTTTTTTCTTTTATTAAACTCAAATTCCACCATCTGCCATGGTGGAACCCTAGTCCCCAGAACATTATTTGGGTCTCTGGATTAACAGTCTGGTGATAATGCCACGAGGCCATCGTCTCCCTGCAGCTCAACGAATTAAGAGACAAAGAGATAGTGATTTTCTTTCTTGCTGCGTGAGTGTTTACTCAAAATTTTGACACACGTCCCCAGGCACAATTGGAAAAAACTGGTGGGACCAGTTTGAGGGCAGAAATTCATCAGGACTGACAATTCGGTGGATGGGCATAAATGAAGGAGGAATTTGAATTTTGAATTAGCTTCACTGTCGCATGTACTCACATGAGTGCAGTGAAAAGCTTACAAGTCGCCATTTCACGGCACCATCTTAGATAAAAAGGTATCCAGGTCCGGGTTCTCGTTATAATGCAGAAAAATAAAGAAAACAAAGTTAAGAAGTTAAACATTACTAGAACGAAGGGATACAGTTTAGAAATAAGATCATGATTCATTAAATTTTGACATCAACTCCACTTTATAACCTTTAACTCCCTTCTCAATCAAGAATCTATGTAACTTAGACTTAAAAGTGTTCAAAGACCCTGCCTCCACTGCTTTTTGAGGAAGAGAATTCCAGAGACTGAAGACTCTGAGTAAGAAAACTCTCCTAAACTCTGTCCTGAATGGGAAGCCTTTTATTTCTAAACTGTATCCTCTCATCCTAGTCTATCCTACAGCACGGAACAGCAACCAGATTGTTGTATCCTTTCAGGGAACCTGAGTTCGATTCCATCCTTGGGCAACTGTCCAGGTGGAGTTTGCATATTCTCCCCGTGTCTACGTGGGTTTCCTCCAGATGTTCTGGTTTCCTCCCACAGTCCAAAGATGTGCAGGTTAATGGATGGTCCATGCTGATTTTCACATAGTGTTCAGGGATGTGTAGGCTATGTGTAGCCATGGGAGATGCAGGGTTATAGGGATGTAGTGGGTCTGAGAGGGATGATCTTTCAGACGGTCGGTATCATCTCGATGGGCTGAATGGCCTGCGTCCACACTGTAGGTATTCTATGCTATGATTTAAGTTAGAAGACCAAAGTTGCACAAAATACTCCAGATACTTTCTCACCAAGGCTCCATATGGTTGCAATAAAACATCTCTACCTTTACATTCCATTCCCCTAGCAATAAATACAACAACTGTTATTTTGCCTTCTAATCACTTGCATATCAACATTTTGTGATTCCAAGATATTCATATCCCATTGCACAACTGTGTTCTGCAACCTCTTGCTAGTTAAATAAAATAGTGCCTAAATTATTCTTTCTGCCAGGAGAAGGGTTCCTGTATTATGTGCCATGTGACAGTCTTTTGCCCAGTCACTCACATATGGATATACAAACTAGATACAGGAATTGGCCAATGAGTTTTTCAAGACTGCTCCACCATTCATTGGACCGAAACTGACTGTTTTTGGTTAAGTCCACGTGGTGCTGAGGCTTCTGGAGGCTTAGCACAATTTCCCACTCTATCTTAGAAAACCCGTCTCATTAACTATCCAGTGTGGAGCTGGAGGAACACAGCAAGCCAGACAGAATCAGAGAAGTAGGAAAGTTGATGTTTTGGGTCAGGAAGGGTCCCAAGGGAAGGGCACTCACAGGCCTGTCTCCCTTACTGTACCTGGCTCCGTGTGCAATGCTCTTTCCCATTAAAAGCCCTAACATCATTGGACGCAGTCCCCCTCCCTCACAGCCCCGGTCACATTACCTCGACCCAGTCTAAGTGTGCGTGTAGCCATTTCCTTCCCCATTGAGCACTTTGACTATCCAACCCGATGGAAGGTGATGATGAATAGTCTTCAGTCAGTGAGACCTCAACCATCCAGATCCCCCTCCTGGCAGCACTTTCCATCAATCCCAGGGCCCCAACCACTCCATTAACATGAGGCTGCATGTGGCCCACCTTTCAGTACCCCCAGACCCTGATGTACAAGGTAAACACGCCAGCTGTGGCCATACATTGATTCTCCCTTCCTGACCATGGATAAAGCCCCTCCTACATGACCACTTTCCCATCCATGCTTGCATGGGCATCCATGCCCACCCTTGCAGATACAGTTCCCCACCCCCCAACCCCCACTGCGTCATTGTCATATCCCCTTCCCCCAGTCCTGAAGAATAACTTGCCAAGTCTACTTCCCACTTGTCCCCCCGCGGCCCCCGCGAATCCCTTTTCCCTTACTTTCTCTAGATGGACCACGGGTCAACCCGCTCACCCCGAGCAAGCTAATCAGACAGCCTTGGGTGAGATGTGCCCAGATTCCTGACTGGTTGCTGTTCACCTCCCTGACTACATTAGCTCTATGACGAGGTGAGTTAAGTTATTATTGAGGCATTTAACAAGCAATAATCTCCCCTAATTAAGAACTTGCTGCTGCTTAGTGAAAAACCACCTCAGTACATGTCAAAAGCATAAAAAATGAAAAGCGATGGCTCCAATGTTGAGATCAGCATCGTCAGACTTCGCATATGATTCGATCGCAAATTTCACCATAGACCATTTTGCTCAGATCCCAATGAAGATTCTGAGGAATAAGATCACAATTGATCTAAATGTGGCTTTAACTCCACTTTCATACTGAGCCCCAACCTTTGAATCTCCTTTTAGTCCAGAATCTATCTGTCTGCATGGTTTAAAATGCACGGTCTGTGCCCATCCCTTCTGCTCTGCGGAGTGGCTGGGGAAAAAGCTCTTGCTGCTGTTGCTGCATTTTTTTTTCCTTCTTTTCTTCGTTCACTCATGGACATGAGTGTCACTAGCTAGCCAGCATTTATTACCCGTCCCTAGTTGCCCCTTGAGAAGGTGGTGGCGAGCTGCCTTCTTGAACTGCTGCAGTCCTCATTTTATAGGTTGACCAACAATGCCCTTAGAGAGGGAATTCCAGGATTTTGACCCAGCAACAATGAAGGAACAGTGATATATTTCCAGATGAGGATAGTGAGTGGTTTGGAGGGGAAGTAGCCGGTGGCAGTGTTACGATAAGGACACAAAGAATCTGCAGGGAAATATACATATGTTGAGTGATTCTGAAACTCTCAAGCAGATCTCCTCTCAGCCTTCTTCTTTCGAAGGAGAACAGGCCCACCTTCTTCAATCATTCCTCGACACTGAAGTTTCTCATATCTGGAACCATTCTAGTAAATCGCCTCTGCACTCTCTCCAATGCATTCACATCTTTCCTATAAATGGTACCCAGGACTGTACACCATACTCATTCTTAGGTCTAATAAGTGTCTTGTACAAGTTCAGCATCACCTCCTTGCTCTTGTACTCTATGCCCCTGTTAATAATGCAGAGAATACCGAATGCTCTATTAACTGCTCTCCTCACCTGCGCTGTCACTTTTAACAATCTATGCAGAACGGTCTGTGCACATATACACCCAGATTGAGCAGGAATACAGGTGCAAAGAAACCTGAAGATACCTAATGTTCTGCACGCTCTGTTGTGTCAGCAATCAGTCCACAGAGTTCATTGGATTAGGCTAGGCCCCAGATGTTAAACAAAAATTGCCACATTTAAATGGGCCTCATAGTAAATGATTGTGACAGTCAAACCTGAGTCACTATTTTAAATCAGTCGTTGCTGCCTCAGAGCTCACAAGGCCAATTGTTTGTCTCGTGACCACACCGGAGACTGCGGCCTACGGTTTGAGAAGGCCCATCCTCAAGGTTTCGTCACAGGAGTTGACAAATCCAATTGTCCCCGGCGCTCCCCCCCAACCAACCTGGTCAAATGAGTGAATGCCCCCATTAGAGAATGTGATGGGAGTGTTTACAAGAAGAGAGAGCATATTGGTGAGAACATGAAAAACTATTTATGAAAGGTCTTCCTCCTGGATCGTTTGCAGACACACCTGGATTAATCCTTAACTCCTGGAGATCCCAGGATAATTGGGGAGGGTCAGCATCAGCAAGTAAAAGCAGGAGAATATGGAGTGAGAGCAGAAGTTGAGTTTGGATGTGATGGCCATCACAATCAATCAGCTGACCAATTCTCTCTCACTATTTTCACACATCCACACCTCACTCACTAACTTCACACATCCACACATCAC
>NC_063356.1:38171499-38182764 GCF_021869965.1 Rhincodon typus | reverse complement strand
CCAACTCTCACTCACTAGCCTCACACATCCACAACTCATGAGGGGCCAGCTAACTGTAACAGTAGGAGGCATGTGGAACAACAACACAATGACAGTAACATCAGAGAATAAAGGAGGATACCCAAAGAAAGCTCCAGGGCAATAAAAAGAAGCAGATAGACTAACAGGCGAGACTGAGTAAATGGTCCAAGATACACGCAACAGGAACGGTCTCCTGTCTAATGAAAACTTATTTTTCTTAGCATGAAGGGATTGTATGACATGTTGCAATGTTAATCCCTGTAATGTGCCAGTATTCCAATGAATTTGAAACATGCAAGGAATCATCATATTAAGTTTAAAAGACATTGCTTACTTTATTTAGATGCCGAGAGCCAGTTAACCAAGGTTACACAATTGGGTTTCCACAGGGTCAGTTTGGGGTCTTCTGCTATTCATACTTTTTAATGACCTCAGTAGACACACTCGATTATATGCCGTGAAATGTTTATATGTGAGGGAGAGTGGGAGGGACTAGGTGCTGAGTAACATTGATCAGCACTTATGGACAGATGACAATGAGAAATGGCATCTTGTCTCAGCAAAGAACAGGCAATCTGTATTAGTTCGAACTCAGCGGGTCGGATCATGCTGTCAAGGGATTTCTAATCTTGCAGAATTTAGAGTCAATTTACTTCAGAAAAAAATGTTGTCATTACCTTCTGGCGTGTGGCCAAGGTGAGAAGATTACTGGGCAAGTTAGTCTGTGAGGAGATTAATGGCAGTGAGGCATATTTAGTTCATGTCATGTTAATTCTTTCTGGGTTCTGGATATAATGCTGAGTATTAGAGACATGATCATCAGGTATTGAGCCCAGTTCTGTATCCAGACTGTCTCAGCCTGTGCTGCAAATCATACACATGTGACTGTGTTTGGATGTGTACTTACCACATAGGTACATAGTGTATTCACATTTGTGTGTGTTTGCTTGTTAATGTGCATGCGGTTGTACATGTGTATTTCATTTGTATGTTGATGTATATTGACAAGTGAATATGTGTGTTTTAGTGTGACTAACTCTATGCATGTATCTGTATCTACATGAGTATGAAAGTTAATGTATGTATCTTTATTTGTATGTTCTGTATAAATATATTTCTGAGCATATGTGTGTGTTTATATGACTGTATAGGTGATTTATGGACTACTTGTGTTTTGAAAGCATGTTTGTGCGTATGTTTTATCCTAGTATATAAAAACTGATTGTATATTGGTGTGTCTTTGCACGTTTGTTTCCATGTTTGTTTGTGTGTGTGTGTATGATCATGTGTGTCTGTGTATATGTCAATATATATACATAGGTATATGGGTATGCATTTGTGTTATCACAAACAAAATTTGTGCTCCTTTTTACTGCCATGATCAATACGTTTGTTTGTAAACTATCTGTGAATTTGATTGTCCCAAATGAAGCGACTCCAGCAGCAAGGAATTTTTAGTGACTTTTAAAAATAAAGAAGATTATTTATTATCACACACTTACCCTGGATATTTAAAATGTGATGAACCATTCACCTGTCACTCACATATAAATGCAAAGATTAGATACAGAAGAAGATAAAACAATACAATTACAATTTAGGATTATTCCAGTCTTTTTCACAGCAGGTCTGTAGCTTTTCGTGGATGAGTTGAAGCTTTATTTAAAGTAAAAGTCTTGTAACTCAGAAGATAATGAGTAGCTGTGTGACTTCTTACAGTCAGCTTTCTTGGAGGTTGATTATCAAGTAAACTCAAAATCTAAACATATAGGGGTGGGGCAGTGGGGATTCCTCCCATTGTTCATTGGCTTAGCTGTTAGAGAACTGCAGCTTTCTGATGGAACTCTGTCTCTACTGAACAGTTTCCTTCTGTTATTTTTAAAGCAGGTTAAAAATTGGCATCCTTATCATGCGACTTGTGCAGGATACGGTTTCCCAAAATGGGTGGTGCATTGATTAAACATCCTGTGTTGTCATTTGACACCTTGAGATGCAATGAAAGGTCAATGGGATCCATTTACACTGTTCTAACACACATGGAGTTTTAATGTTTCTTTAGATGTTTCCATGGTGAAACAGAAATAGAAGCTGCTGGAATATTGTAATACTTGTGATGGTGGCCACAAGGTGATGGTGTGAATTTGCAACCTCCTGTGAACATCCAGATTTAATTAGGTATTTACTTGAGAGTCAAGACGGAACCAGCTTAAAATGCCAATGTCACCGCTGCCATTTTAACAGTTTGTTTGTGTTCAAAATGTGAAAGTATTGGCTGAAAGTTTACAATATACTGAAAATGACAGTGTATGTTAGTACATGTATGATTGATTATATGTGCTTATATGCATAGTAGCAGCATTGTGTACTATCTACAAGAAGCACCATAGAAATTCATCAAAGATCCTTACACAGCATCTTCCAAACCCATGACCACTTCCAACGAGAAGGACAAGGGCAGCAGATATATGGGAACACCACCCCCTTGCAAGTTCCCCTCCAAACCACTCACCACCCTGACTTGGCAATGTATCACCATTCCTTCAATGTCACTGGGTCAAAATCCTGGAATTCCCTCCCTAATAGCATTGTGGGTCAACCCACAGCAGGAGGACTGCAGCAGTTCAGAAAGGCAACTCACCACCACCTTCTCAAGGGCAACTAGGGACAGGCAATAAATACTGGGCCCAGCCAGCAATGCCCACATCACATGACTGAATAAAATGGAAATATACTGTGTCTGTATGTTATTTATTTGTGCATATATTTTTTATGTCTGTTTCCCTGCTTATGCTTGTGTTTGTGTGTGTGTGTATGTGTTTGTGTTTTTGTGTGTGTGTATCTGTTTGTGTTTTTGTGTGTGTATGTGTATGTGTGTGTGTACATGTGTGTGTATTTGTGAGTGTGTGTGTGTATGTGTGTGTGTGTGTACATGTGTGTGTATTTGTGAGTGTGTGTACATGTGTGTGTATTTGTGAGTGTGAGTGTGTGTGTGTGTGTTTATGTGTTTATGTGTGTGTATTTGTCTGAGTGTGTGTATGTGACAGTGTGTATGTGTTTGTATGTATATGTGTGTGTACATGTGTGTGTATTTGTGTGTGTGTGTGACTCTGTGTGTGTGTGTCCATATTTCTCTGTCAGAAAGTTTTGATTATAGTGCCCAGCAATAACTATTAATGTGAATAAAGGTCACAGGAGCAAGGAGCCAGAGATCACCAGCCAAAAGCCAAAGCCTCCAAGAAATTAGGGGAGAATATAAATGTGGGTGGGAAAAATAAAGTTTCCTTGTTACGTTGCAGACTTGGTAGCTATTAACATAGGTACCTGAAGTAGCTTGGATATTCTCAACCTCAACTCTGTTGGAATTCATCTCCTCTCCTTCCTGGTCCTCTAAGATCCCAGCAGCTGTTCCCTCAGCATCTCAAGTGAGGGCCTCCTTTTCAAGGTTTATTTCCACTGTCTCATACATGGAGTATTTTTGACAAAAGACATCGACATGTTTCAGACAGATCTGTTCCCATCCTTTCAAACTGTACTTATTACTGGCCCACATTAGCGCCAGGGTCATAGACATTCAGCCACAAAAAGGCAGCGGACCAAGGTCATTTGATTGATTATGTCAAAGGCTACAATCGGGTGATTGCAGACAAGCAGGTACCGCATTCTCAGTTGCAGTCATGTAAGAGATGTTGACTCTAGACTGATTCAGTCAGTCATACCCTTGTCTCTGAATGACAAGGCTCTGGCTGAAAATGCCACTCCTGGATTTGAGAACAAAAATCAAGGTGGACACTTGTAGTGCAGTGCTGAGGGAGAATGGCACTTTTGGACATACTGTCTTTCAGATCAGATATTAAACTGAGACCTCTATCCATCTGCTCAGTTGGATGTAGATGATCCTGTGGGTGAAGTTCTGCCTGGTGTTCTGGCCAGGGTTTATCCCTTATCAGCCACAAGAACAGAATTTTTGTTATCGTTGCATTCCTGTTTGCAGGAGTTTGCAGAGCGTTAGCTGGGCTGCTGCATTATTACAACAGTGACTGCGCCTCAAAATTACTTTGTTGTCTGCAAACTTCTTTGAGACATCCAGTGTTTGTGAAAAGCACAAGATAAATGTAAACCTTTACCTTACTAGTTCCGCGAGCAAGGTTGGGCACTGTGGTTGTTTGGCTCGCCGAGCTGGTTCGTTAGTTCGCAGACATTTCATTACCCTGCTGGGTAACATCATCAGTGCAGCCTCCGATGAAGCGCTGTTGTGTTTTTCCGCCTGGTATTTAAACTCTGGCGTCTGTTGGAGTTGATGACCTCATTTCCGGTTTTTCTTTGCAGTGGTGTGTATACAGGGTCTAATTCTACGTGTTTATTGATGGCCTTTTTGGTGGAGAACCAAGCCTCGAGAAATTACCGTACTTGTCTCTATTTGGCCTGTCCTAGGATCGTGATGTTTTCCCAATCGAACTGGTGGTTCTCCTTATCTGTGTGAATGGAGATGAGTGAGTATTGGTCTTGTCTTTTAGTTGCTAGTTGGTGTTCATGTATTCTTGTGGCCAGTTTCCTTCCTGTCTGTCCAATATAATGTTTGTTGCAGGCTTTGCATGGGATCTTGTATATTACGTTGGTTCTGTCCATAGTGGGTAAGGAGTCTTTGGTTTGAGTTAGCAGTTGGCGTAGGGTTGACATAGGTTTGTGTGCCAAGAAGTAGACCACAAGACTCCTACGACCATTGGGCATCAAAGTTGTTTCAGATCAAGTGGTTCTGAGTAAGGGTCACCAGGCACGAAATGTTAACTCTGATTTCTCTCCATAGCTGCTGCCAGATCTGCTGAGCTTTTCCAGCAATTTCTGTTTTTGTTTCTAATTTACAGCTTCTTCAGTTCTTTCGGTTTTTAAGGAATAGAAGGCTCTGCTACTTAATGAAAGGAAATCGTTTCATTGGAGGCAGCTCAGAGAAAGTTCACTAGGATGATCACTGGTAGGGGCGGATTGTTTTTTGAGCAAAGCTTAAACAGGTTGGGACTCTACTGACTGGAATTTAGAAGAACGAGAGGTGATCTCATCGAAACATATCGGATTCTTAAGAAGCTCGACAGAAGCTAAATGCTGAGAGGATGTTCCCCCTCATGGGAGAGTCAAGGACCAGAGGGCATAATCTCAGAAGAAAGGGACACCAATTTAAGACTGAGATAAGGAGGAATTTCTTCTCACAGAGGGTTGTGAGTTTTTGGAACTCCTTACCAACAGTAGCAGTGGGGGAAGATTCCTTGTGTATATTTAAGGCTGAAATACAGTCAAGGTATCAAGGTTACAGAAAAAAGTCAGGAAAGGGGATATGTGGAGTGTTGGATCAGTCATGATCCCATTGAATGGTGGAGCATGTTCTTTGGGCCGAATGGCCTATTCCTATTCCAGTATTGTATGACCTTAAAGTGATGCAATGGTGGAGAGTAAGTAAGAATGACTGATTCCAGGAAGAAGGATGTGATTGTAGTTTTGAAGGTGGTGGGATTTAATACTGGGCTGTGCTTCAACCTGCTGAGTTATCAGAGGATCCCATACATGTACATCTCTGCAGCAAAAACAGAAGTTGCCGAAAAAGCTCAGCAGGTCTGGCAGCATGCGTGAAGAGAAAATCAGAGTTAACGTTTCAGGTCCGGCGACCCTTCCTCAGAAACGTTAACTCTGATTTTTTTTCTCTTCACAGATGCTGCCAGACCTGCTGAGCTTTTTCGGCAACTTCTGTTTTTGCTCCTGATTTACAGCATCCGCAGTTCTTCTGGTTTTTATTTTGTACATCTCTGCACTCTGACAGACAGCCGCAATATCCTGCAGTACCACAGCCTGACCACTAAATGGGGCTAATATTCCACCCACCTCAGGTTTGAAAATTCACAGTCCATCAGATTGGGAAAGAGATGCTGCAAATGATTAAAGGCAAAATGAGGGGGGGCCTAACATGTGTTGCATGTAAAAACTGATAAATAATATAAAACTAAATTTTATAATGTAAAACAAGTTACCTTCAGGACCATCATGGCAGTTAAATACTAGCCAAATACCTGGATGAAATCTCGAATAAAATCTGCAGTCATTCCATAGAGATTATTTTTATTGTTGGTACATTGTGCATTGAGAATGGCATTGTGCGTTTAGTCCACATAAGGTCACCATAGCCACATCCCGACAGACAGAATCTAGAGAGGGAATAGGGAATCCATGTTTTGAAAGCAAATGTGTTGTTCTAATTCCCAATGCTTCATCCATAATCTTACTGTTTCTTGCCAGAAGCTTCACGGTGAGGGTTTACTGGAGCAAGGGACCTAGTGTTCCAGCAACAGGTTCATATCCGGAATGGAATTCAACAGACCCAATAGAAAGTCAGCAACACTGCTCCAGCCCAAATCCCAATGTAAATCACACTGGTGCCCTCATTTATCAAATTTATTCAATGGAATATTGCCACTTTGAAGGCAAAGGTAATAGGATAGCTTGCATCCCCATAGCACTTTCCATACCTCATTACATCCCAAAGCACTTAACAGCCAGTGAAATACTTTTGAAGCTTAATGATGGCTATCATGTAGGGAAAGTTGGCAGCCATTTTGTGCACAGCAAGGTCCCTTACTTGGTAACATGGAAAATACCACACACGCCCAGCATTAAATATTTACAGACTGTCAGAGATCTCATTCATTTGTGTTGTAAATGCATTTAAGCCCCTCGGTGGAGTTATTTGTTAATATATTTTTATTTAGCTGTGCTACCCAATTCAGAAACAGTGGAATTCAACATTACAGACATTGGGAGGAATGTGCCTGACATTGCAGAGGTCTGTGAAGCCCTCAGGTCTTTTACGAATGGGCCAACGCATTGTACTGGAAGAGGCACATTAGAGAGCCACAGGAGGACCATCTGCTGAGAATTCCAGCACTGAGAGAGTCTCTTCCTGCGTTCACTTTGTGCTAATCGACCTCATGAATCTGACACTCTGTAATGTAGTGGCTGTGCAGTGCCACTAGAGGGTAGCCCATTATTGACCATCGTTGGCTGTTCTTCCTTTGCAAGTTAAGGCAAATAGAATTCACAAAGGTAAACACAGGGGTTCCTCCTAACATACAGAATGTGGATCCTCCCCACAATCGATAGATCTGGAGGTCCCAGGAACAAACAGAAACAAAGCTCAGGGAATGGGCAAAAGAACCATAAGAGCAAGTGGCATGAGCAAATTAGGCCATTCAGCCCTTTCAGCATGTTCAATAAGAGCCTTCGTGCTCTGATTATAGCCTCAGCTCTTCACTCCTGCCTGTCCTGTCCTTCATAGCCCTTGATTCCTTCTATTATCAATCAAAAACCTTTTTAATTCAGCCTTGAAGACATGATCTTGCCTCCACTTTTCTCTGTGCAAGAGAAATCCAAAAGACTTAACAGCCAGCCTAGTGAAGGGACTTAAATGGGACTTGTCAAATTTTTTTAACTGTGTCCTCAGTTTGAAACTCCCCCCGTGACAGAAAGCATCCACTTTGAATGCACTCTGCACGACTTGTCTTCAACACTATCACCTGTCATTCTTCTAAATGCCTAACTACCTCAGCCATTCCTCAACAGATAGCTTCTTCATCCCAGAAATCAGCCTTATGAACCTTCTCTGGATTGTTTCCAATGTTAATTTAGCCCCGTCTGAGTGGGATGACCAAAACTGTACACAGTGTTCCAGGTTTAATATCCTGTACAATTGTACCAAGACTTCCCTACTATTATTTTTCAGTCTCTTCACAATAAAGGTCAATATTTGTCTTGCCTTCAGAATCACTAGCTGTACCCAGAGGCTGACATTTTGTGATTCATGTACAAAGACGCCCAGATCCCTCTGCATTGCAGCGTTCAAACAATCTTATGTTTTTCCATTCTTCCTGCTGAAGTTGAAAGCCTCACTTTTTCCCACATTATACTGCATCTCTCAATGTTTTTATGGGCTCACTTAACGTACTTAATAGAGTCTTTATATCGTCCCCACAAGGGAAATGAAGAAAATGCATTGTTATGTGGTGAGTTGATAAGATTTGGAATGCATTGGCTGTAAGAGCAGGATAAGCCAATTCACTTGTAACTTTCCAGTGGAAATTGGATAAATACTCGAAAAGAAATTCCTTGGGAAAGGAGGAAAACAGTGTGGGACAAATTTCACAGAGATTTCAAAAAGACAGCATGGAAACAAGACCGAATAACTGCTTTCTGGGCTGTAATGATTCCATGAAATTAGCAGCAACACTGACCAGTTAAGATGTGTCACTGATCTTATTAGTAATAGAAATGATTAGAAAACTGGAGCTGCTTGGAATGTTAATCATGCTGACCGGTAGTATCAGAACACAACTGGCAGCATGGTGACTCAGTGGTTAGCACTGCTACCTCACAGCGCCAGGGACCTGGGCTTGATTCCAGCCTCGGGCGACTATCTGCGTGGGTTTCCTCTGGGTGCTCCGGTTTCCTCCCATTGTCTAAAGATGTGCAGCGTACGTGAATTGCCCATGGCGTCCAGGGATGTGTAGATTAGGTGGGTTTATAGGGGAACAGGTCTGGATGGGATACTCTGTGGGTCGGTGTGTACTTGTTGGGCTGAAGGGCCTGTTTCCACACTGCAGGGATTCTATGACAACTAAAATTCATACTAATGTCACAACCTCATGTTTTACATTCAGGAATGTGCTGCACTAACATTTACCATTGAACCCAGTCTCAGGATGTTATTGATCCCAATTAAATGAGTTAACCTCATTTAATCAAAGTCTAATACACAGCTAAATCTAATGAAGCAAACTATAAGTACAAACTGCTGGAACGTGGAGAGAGAAACAGAGCCGATGTCCAGGTCCATAAGTTTTCATCCCACCGCTGCTACTTGTTCTGGTTGCCTGTTGTGTTAGGGGCAGCATGGTGGCTCAGTGGTTAGCACTGCAGCCTCACAGCGCCAGGGACCCGGGTTTGATTCCACCCTTGGGTGACTGTCTCTGTGAAGTTTGCACATTCTCCCCGTGTCTGCTTGGGTTTCCTCCCACAGTCCAAAATTAGGTTAGGTGGATTGGCCATGCTAGATTGCCCATAGTGCCCAGTGATGTTTAAGTTAGGTGGGTTAGACATGGGAAATGGGACTGGGTGGGATGCTTTTCAGAGGGGCGGTGTGGACCTGTTGGGCCAAATGACCTGTTTCCACACTGTAGGGATTCTAAGAGGATGAAGGTTGACCAATGTTTCCCTCTCCAGTGATCCTGCCTGACCTGCTGTGAGGATCCAGAAGTGTGGGTTTATACAACCAGATCTTCAACTGGTCACTGGTTCTGGTTTACCTGCTGCTCTGTGTGAATGGAGCTTGACCATCCACTGGGCCAAGGCTCACTCCAAAGTTACGTCCCACTCACTGAATAGTTCTCCTCCCATTCACCGTTACTAGATCCCCTCTCACTCATGTGGATTGATCTTCTTTTACCCAAAGACTAGATCTTCCTCCACACTGACTGGATCTCCTCCCACGCTTAGGCACTGGTCCCCTTTCATGCAAGGACACTGGGTCTCCTAAAACAGGTTCGATCTCTCATTGGCTCTGAATCACAGTCTTTTTCTCTCCTCATATTGGATCTCCTTTCTCACGGACACTGGATCTTCTTATGCCCAGGGCCTGGAACAAGGGGATAAAGCCAGACTCAATAATCAAGGACTGAGGTTCAGGGGCCAGACAATACGCTGATCAGGATTGTATTCAATCTGGGAGTGGGCCCTCTGTACTCCGTCTGGGAGTGGGGCCTCTGTACTCAGTCTGGGATTGGGGCATCTGTACTCAGTCTGGGAGTGGGGGGCCTCTGTACTCAGTCTGGGAGTGGGGGGCCTCTGTACTCAGTCTGGGAGTGGGCCATCTGTATTCAGTCTGGGAGTGGGGCCTCTGTACTCAGTCTGGGAGTGGGGCCTCTGTACTCAGTCTGGAAGTGGGCCCTCTGTAATCAGTCTGGGAGTGGGGTCTCTGTATTCAGTCTGGGAGTGGGCCCTCTGTACTCAGTCTGGGAGTGGGGTCTCTGTATTCAGTCTGGGAGTGGGCCCTCTGTACTCAGTCTGGGAGTGGGCCCTCTGTATTCAGTCTGGGAGTGGGCCCTCTGTACTCAGTCTGGGAGTGGGGCCTCTGTATTCAGTCTGGGAGTGGGGCCTCTGTACTCAGTCTGGGAGTGGGGCCTCTGTACTCAGTCTGGGAGTGGGGTCTCTGGGCCTTGCATGAGGAATGGGCCCTCGTGCTCAGGGATGGGAGATTTCTGCAGCAATCCTCAGCCCACATTTCCTTAGGTCAGTAACACAGTTGCTGCTCTGAAGCTGTTTGTTTGTACCAATCTCTTTAGCGAGGCTTCAGTTTGAGTTGACACCATTGACTGATCCACATCTGTGGATACAGCCCCTCATTAGTCAGTCCTCATGGATTCTGTCTGCTATGAAGTTAGGGTATCAGTATTCAGTCCTCTATTATTTAGAGACTGGCCTCTTCAACCATACTGCCCCTGCCCTGAGTCTGTTGCCCATCTGTCTCCACCTTGTCTAAGAGTATGTCTGGCTCTCTTTAAATTTCAGAAAACCATTACATCAAAGCAAAATACCCTTTATCCTGGAAATTTGCAACATACACAGAAAATGCTAGAAACTCTGCAGTGACTGAAGGAGAGTCATATCGAACCAGAGACAGTAACTCTGTTTTTCTCTCCACAGATGCTGCCAGACCTGTTGAGTTTCTCTATTTACGTACTGTTATATAGATCGTTGATCTTTAGTTTACAGCTCTCCACTAGTTAGTCTGTCCACTTTTCTCAGGATTTTCAAAGTGTGTGGCTGTTAATTTCAGTAATAACATGTGTAGTTTCATTCCATCACACTCTCCCCCTTCCTCTCAATGAGGAAGAAATGCTAGTGTTTCTGCTGCTGCCTGCTGTTTCTTTACTGTGAAAGACCAGCCCTGTCAAAATTAGTGGAGATGATCAGGAAAGGGAAAGAGAGAGAGAGAGAGAATGGGAACAGAGAAGATCAGATTACAGAGAAAGCCAGGCTGTTACTGAGCTGAAGGCAGAGATAACAAGGTGTAGAGCTGGATGAACACAGCAGGCCAAGCAGCATCAGAGGAGCAGGAAAGCTGACGTTTCAGGCCGGGACCCTTCTTCATTTCTGAAGAAGGGTTTAGGCCCGAAACATCAGCTTTCCTGCTCCTCTGATGCTGCTTGGCCT
>NC_063356.1:38159639-38171099 GCF_021869965.1 Rhincodon typus | reverse complement strand
GCAGTCCTACTATCTCTGAGCTGAAGGCAGTTGGCTCTAAATAGAGAGCACATGGTACTGAGCTCATGCAATGTGAATTGAATTTAGCTGCTAAACCTTGCAGTTCACCATCGAATAACATGCAGCCCCGATCATAGGGAGATGTACTGACCCACAAATCTGAAATTACAGACTCTCAACTTCCTGTACCCACAGGCACAATGCCCCTGATCAACAAACCATACAACTAACAAATGACCACACAGACTGGCATGCCTGGCCTTTGATCAGTATTTTTGTCAATTATTTATTCTCCCCTGCTTTTTCCCAAAAATGTGTAGAGTGTTGCCAATGAAAAACTACCACGTGAAAAAGATATGACAAGGTCTCTCATGGATCAGTGGTCAAATTGGGTTCAGTGATGTTGTGCTGAGCCACACACAATGAGAACCTGTCCCCCTCGAACGCTCAGTAAGGGCTTAGCTGTCCAGGGTAGTGCCCTCCCTGGGGTAATGCCCCTTAATAGGGTAGCTGGGAATGAAAGAAGGATCTGGTGTTTCTGTGGCGACTTTCACAACCTCAGGGATGTCCCAAAGCACTTCACAGCCACCGAATTATCTTTGAGATGTTGTCATTGTTTTAACGGAAGAAAACTGCAGCTGGTTAGTACATACCAACTTCCACAGACAGCGATGTGATAATAATCAGGAAATATATCTCACTGATGGGGTTGAGGATTCATACTGGCAAAGTTACTGGAGATAACTTCCCACCCTCCTTTGAAATTCCGTGGGCTGTTTCACGCCCGCCTGGGTTGGGCAGATAGATTTTAATGTCTCTTCTCAAAGATGGCTCATCCCAGTCAGCAGCATTCCCTCAGTATGACACCAGAATGTTGTCTAACGTCAGAGCAGCTGGAACTCACTCTTCTAATCACTATGGATACAATTCACTGTCCTCTTCTCTGATCAGGAAACCTCCTAGACCAGAGCCAAAGCCTCTACCCTAATATTCTTCAGACTGAATATTAATTTGCTCTCAACTCCACACTGTCACAAACACTTACTCTCTCTCTCTCTCACACACAAACACTATCACACATACACTCACTCTTACACTCACACAAACACACGCACTCCCACACATACACACACACTCACTCACATTCATTCACTCACTCACACACACACACTCACTTACACATTCTCACACACTCACTCATGCCCCACTCTCTCACGCACACACACTCACACTCTCACTCTCACACACACACATTCACTCACACACACTAACACACAGCCACTTACACACAAACACGAACACGCACTCATACACACTCACTCATGCACACACATACAGACTAACACACACACTCACACACATACAAACACGCAGGCACACTCACAGTCACATACACATACACACTTTCACACAAACACACTCTGTCACTCACACACACCCCAAAACCCACACACACATGTTGACACCAACACACACTCCAACATTCACTCACAGACACACGCACATCCCACCTCTCAAACACACACCTCAATACCTACACAAATCCTGACACCAACACACACCCTAACATTCACACATGCACATACACACATACACATATAAACACATCCCAAACCCCCGTGTGAAGATTCATTTTACAGTGGATAAGCAACTTCATATCTAAATCCATTGAAACGTCAGTGTAACAAGAGCTGTTTAAGATAATCAGCGACCCAACAATGTCTTTTCACAAGGTCATTCTTGGAGTCTGACAATTTTCAGGCAGCTGTTTTGATTGGCCCTCACCAGACCATGGCAAGCCTGGGGAATGTTAATCAGCCACATTGCTGTGCAGCAGTCTTTGCTGGT
Organism: Rhincodon typus; assembly: GCF_021869965.1. Lineage (NCBI taxonomy): Eukaryota > Metazoa > Chordata > Chondrichthyes > Orectolobiformes > Rhincodontidae > Rhincodon > Rhincodon typus. Next base: position 38,169,251 of record NC_063356.1, on the reverse strand, counting down.
CAGCACTTTGTTACAGCCGAACAGTTAAACTGTACCAGCAATGTGCTCGGAGCCAGTCACTTAAAATCTGTGTTATAGTGAGGGACCTGTTTGTTCTCATGGTGAACATAGTCTGGCCTACCTTCAGGACACATGTGCATGAAGGTCAAGGGGTCATGATATGTATTTATGAACTGTTTTCAGCAACAGGCAACCTCACAGTGCATCATCAAAAGTGCTCTTGTTGGATAAAACACAACTACTTTTTAAGGCTAATCCCAGGAACCCAGCACCAATAAACCACCTCAGCTTCTGACCTGAATGCATCAACCCAAGCCTGGCCTAGACACTCACCTAGCTGTGGGACTACATAAAGTACGGTCTACTATTTGGAGGTGGAAAGGGAAATCAAAATGGAGGGTAGAGTTCATGGTCTGAAGATGTCCATCAAGATGTTGAATTCTGAACGTTGTAATCATGTTCCTCCATCTTGTGTTGGGCTTCACCCTAACAGAAATGTTAGCATGAGATCCAGGTTGGGGATGGGCGGTGGGGTAGTGTATTGGAATGGCAAATGGCTGGAAGGTCGGGGGTGTTCTCTCGTTCCTGCATTAAAGACACAAATGATCTCCATAGGTTTGTGTGTTCAACGTGGCTGAGAGAAGACTGTTTGCGAACTGGCCTATCCCATTTTCACATTACCCTTTTCCTTCCTCTGGTCCATTGGAAACTGATTCAGAGAATGGTGTTCACCAATGCAGGCTGACTTTCCCATTGTTCAGCATCTTGGTAATAACATCACTACCATGAAGTGGAGAAAATGGCATGTACACTCATTGTGAGATATCTCTGATCACTTTCCAAAGACCTGGAAGTTTGGAAGCTCTGCAGTGTGAGCACGGATCAGAAGACACTAAATTAACCAAGACAGCTGTAGAGGCTGGGTCACTTTGTATTGTGAAGGCAGAGACAGATTTTTAATCAGTATAGGGAAAATAGGGTTATGGGGAAAAGGCAGGAAAGTGGAGTTGAGGAATATCACATGGACCATGGTCCCATTGAATGGGGATGGATGAATTACTTCTGCTCCTACATCTTATCGTCTTAAAATAATTTGCACAAAACTACACAATGACCACCTTAACTGTCGTAGTGATTTTGGTTGAAAGATAAATGTTTGTCAGGACACAGGAGAATTCCCCTCTTCTTCTGGGATTGAGATCTTTTAAATACAACCGAGAAGTGATGGGCCCATCTTATACCAAAGTCACCTTGACCAGCAGTGGGTGAAGGACCTGATAGGGCAGGGGATGTGGAGATCCTAATGGAGGGATTCATTTCAACCATTCTGTGCAGACTCCTGAGTGACTGCCTTGTTTGCAGCTAAAAGCAGAAAAGCCGGGGGGATTTCATGAAACCTCCGAGAACGGAATGAGAAAGTGCTGGAGAAACTCAGCAGGTATGGTGGCATTTGTGGAGAAAGAAACAAAATTAAAGTTTTGAGTCTTCTGACTCAAGCGTTATAGCTCTTCTGATGATCTGAGGAGTGTGGCTGAATTAGGCCAAGTATGAAGTTCTAAAATGTCCCAATGATGGGTTATGGTGTGGAGATAAGACCATGATAAAGTCTATGACACCAGACTGTGGTGCTTTCCACTTGTTTTACATTTGTATTCCATGATCCTCCCATGAAGGGTGTATTGGGTAGATTTCCTACTGTTGTGTCGACAAATTTGGATAGTGTCCCAATAGACATGGTCCATTTTTGAACTCCAGATAAAGAAGAGGATGTTTCAGGTGACCTCCACTGTACAGGAGTGGTGTATGGGCCCAGGTTGCACCACATCGAGGAATGAAGGGAGCACCTCCCACCTGAGGTTCTTAACTCCAATGGAGAGGGAACGTCACTCCCACATCCCAGTTCCAGTTTCATATTGGTTGCCCACAGCTTCCAGAGTTTATCATATACCCTGCCTCTTCTGAATAACATTGCCAGCACCTTCAGGTGATCTGACCTGACAGTGAAAGGGACAAAGGATTGATCAGACCATTGAATATAGGAGATGAAACGTCATGTTGCAGCTGTACAGGACATTGGTGAGGCCACCTGTGGAATACTGCGTACAATTCTGGTTGCCACTCTATAACAAGGATATTATTAAATTGGAAAGGGTGTAAGAAAGATTTACAAGGATGTTACTGCGACTGGAGGGTTTGAGTTCTAAGGAGAAGCTGGGACTTTTTTTCCCTGGAGTGTAGGAGGTTGAGGGATGACCTAGAGGTTTATGAAATAATAAGGGACATTAATGAGGTGAAAAGCAAAGGTTTTTTTTCCCTAGGGTAGAGGAGTTCAAAACTAGAAGGCATAGGCTTTCTCCCCCAAAAATATTTACTTCCTAGGACATTTTTTGTCCGATTTTGCCTCTCTGAAGTGCCTCAGCACATAGAGTATTCAAGTCAAACCCTCCATTCCTGGCAACATCTTGGTAAATCTCTTCTGAATCCTCTTCAGCTTAATAATATTCAAGATGATGGCACTGGCACAGTAACCCGTCCACTTAAGGCAGCCGCATCCTTTTTTTCCCCTCTCTGCTTTTCATCCCTTTTTCTTTTCTTCACTTTCATCTTCCTAAAGTTGCGGGGAGGCTGGAACTGTGTCGGCGGTGAGCGGAGTGGGGACTCCTGGCTTTGTAGGCCTGATGCATGGACTCCTGGAACTGGTAGCGAGGCATCCAGCTGCAATGATGAAGGAACAGGGACTCCTGGCAGCAGTAGGCCCAGAGTGGACCTTGCAAAAGTCCTGGAGCCGTACTTTGGACCCCGGCCAATGAATGTAAGTACTTTCTTTTCACTCTTTTGTACCTCAAAGTAGTGCCATATTGTGGCGACAAACCACTTTTCACTGTCTGTCCCAAGATGTATGTCACAGTAAATCATTCATTCATAAACTCACAATTATCCTGAACAATGTGATATAAATCCAAGTTTACAATGTGCAAGCAGGCATAGTGTTCTCACTAAGCATTGGATTAGCTATTGCTGGATCACTCTGTGAAGTCCTGGGAAATGCTAACCCAGTAATATTAAGATGAAGGAGCACAGCTAATGTGGGAAAACATGAGCAAAGACTGCAATCTGAGCTTTGAAACATCAAATATAGGAATGTCGGAAGTGACAGAGAAAGGAACAGGGCAGCGTCATTATAAAGACCAACTGATAATGAATGGACTTTAATATAACAGAGAGCCATCGACACAGAGTCAAAAATAGAGCTTGTGTTTGTGTAATGAAGCAATAAACTGTAAACTTTTAATTACTTTGAGAATTTATGGTTTGAAATGCAAATTTGTTTGCTGTTGCTTCTTGATGCCCATCCTGTAGCCAAAGGCTAAATATGGCTCCAAACCCTGGCAGTCGGCCCTCACAATCCAAGTAATGGCACTGTAATTCTCCAAGAGCATCTGGAAACAAGACTGCCAGTCCTCCCAGATTACTCAGGAGCACTGTGTGTTGGCCCTGGCACCTGCCCCTCAGGGAAAAAGTCCCAGAGACAGAGGGAAGAGCTCTTCAATGCCGCAACTGACCCATGGTCACACAGTTACTCACCACATCCCAGTAAAATACACAGGAGCTGGCCAGAAATGGGCACACAGCTGCTGGAATGGTGACCAGTTTTACATCTGCAAAAATTCTGGAATTAGAAGCTGACCCAATGTGATCATATAACCATTGTCAATTGTTGTGAAAACCCATCTAGTTCACTAATGGCTTTTAGGGAAGGAAATCTCCCTCCTTTCCTTGTCTGGACTACACGTGACTCTAGACCCAGCAATAAGCTTTGGTCTTAACTGCCCTCTGGGCAATTAGGAATGGGTAATAAATGCCAGCGACACCCATATCTTGCGGACAAATATCACTGACATTATGTGGGACTTTGTAGCATTTGATTTGGTAAAATGATTCCCCCTTCAGCCAAAATAAAAGGTTGCCTCAAAAACAGTTGATTGCAACCTCTAAAGAAGGTCAGTGGACCCCAAACATCAACTCTGCTCTGTCTGCACAGATGTTCCCAGACCTGGTGAGTTTCTCCAGCACTTTCTGCTGTTGTAGTTCACTGACTGTGCACAGGATGTGTGTGATAATGCTGGCTGATAACCAGCAGTACACCACCCCCCAGGGGTCGCTGGTGGGCTTCCTTCGTTGCTGCTGCAGGAATGGGAATTGGTAGGGTCCCGGTCGGCACAGTGTGGGACTCGGAGTTGATAGTTTTCCCATGACATTGCTGTTCTCGTTCTCCTTTGCTGGCAAGTTTGGGAGGGTCTATTTTTGCAAATGAACTATTAGAATACATCCCATATGCATGCAGCAAAGAGCAACAGAGAAGTTAGATATCGTTTGACACTTTGTGTAGAAATTCCATGATTCAAAGACGGTGTTAAATTCAACAGCGTGTCAGATCTGATTAGCCTGTCATTGCAGGGAGAGAAAAAATAACTGGACAGTTTGATTGAGTACTGTGCACGCCCAGAGAGGGGCCGGGAGGAAACAGAAGGCAGTTTGCCAGAGAGAGTTGCCTGTCAAGCCTGTCATATTTGATGGGAAACTTGGCCCCCGTCACGCTCTCATAACCTTAGCAAAACAACTCTGAGCCGCAGCCTTTCCACTGAGCACCGCTTCAAAGAAGTAGCCTCCAGGAGTGAGTATGGAAGCTCGTTCCCACCCGGCAGCTCCCACCGTGACGCTTTGTCTCTTGACGAGGAAAGTTCACACAGACAAGCTCAAAACAAAAACAAACGCCGGCTTCCTGAACTCCAGCATGTAGGTTGTCAACAGTTCCTGACAGAATCTCAACGCACAGAACGATCAGAGTCCAAACAGACGCCCCCCACCCCTCCACTGCTGTCTCTGAACTAATCCTTGCTGACAAACTGCTTCCATCCCAGTTTCAGGGTAGCATTAGCATTGTGTCACCTGTCAAATTACACTGGGACATGAACCAGTCAGCGACCCAGTGAAAAGTCATTTTATCCCAACTGCGTATACATTACCTGCTCTTGTCTGTGCTTTTCTCTGATTTTTTTTCGGTGACTGTGTGTGTGATTTTGACCGCAGCTTGCATTTTGTATCATGGTGCAATAAGATGTAAAGATTCCCAGATCAAACCCTTACATTCACTTAGCAAGTGTAACTTACACCTTAAAGGGACTGAAATCTGTAAGAGGCCAGCTCTGAAATATATAACAGGCCAGCTCTATGTTAGTGAATTGCATTTTGTCTCACCTCATGAAGTCAGGACAGCTCAATGTTCCTTCAGACCAACAGGGAAATACCTCCTGAAGTATAATTACTTTTTGCAATGGAGAAGGTGTGGCAGCCAACTGGATCACACAAACACCTTGATATTAATGGTCAAACCTCTGTTTTTGTGCCGTTGGCTGAGGGATAAATATTGGGCAGTTCACCAAGAGAAGTACCCTGTCTTTCTGCTCGTGAGGGGCAGACAAGATGTTGGTTGAATATCTCATCTACAAGGCAGCAATTTTGACAGTGCCGCACTTGCTCAGCACTGCACTGTAGATGCAGGTAGCCTCAAACTACAAGCTACTGACAGCCCCCTTAGCCACAAAGGTGGCTAGAAAACCAAGCTGATGAATAAATGGGGGTTCAGCATGGTAAACAGAAAAGACTGAGACTTACAGAAGACCTACAGTATAGAAAGAAGCCATTTGGCCCATTGAATTTGCACTGACCCTCTGAAGCCCCCCTACGCAATCTCTGTAACCCTACATTTCCCATGGCCAATGCACCTAAACTGCACATCTTTGGACTGTTGGAAGAAACTGGAGCACCCGATGGAAACCCTGACATGGGAAAAATGTGCAAACTCAACGCAGTCACCCAAGGGTGGAATTGAACTGAGGTCCCTGGCCCTGTGATGGGGTAGCGCTAACCACTGAGCTACCTTGCCAGTCTCCTTTAAATATTCTTCCTTCTTCTGAAGACATTGACTTGCTGGGGATAAGGTCATACAACACAATATCGTTTTCATTGTCACGTGTGCCCCATTGTAGAAGTACAGTGAAAAATGTTTACAATGTCTGCCTTCTTATGGTGACATCTCAGATACAAGTACCTTGGTACAATTCTTGGATGCAGCAGAAGGATAAAAGTAATTGCCTAATTACAGAGTTGAGAATACGTTAAAAATAGGAATATATTAAGGGGTATATTAAGGGGTTAACATTACAGTGATCTCAGGTAAGGATTGTCCCCTCACACCTGTCTCTGTCCAGGATTTGCTGCCTGCGCACTGCTCCCGGAGCTGCTTCCCATGTGCTGCTGCGGGACTTCTTCCCTGCACTGCTCCGGGCTCACAGCTCACGCACTGCTCTAGGCTCACAGCCCCCCGCACAGCTCGGGGCTCACAGCCCCCCATACAGCTTTGGGCTCACAGCCCACCATACAGCTCCAGGTTCAGAGCCCACCGCACTGCTCCGGGCTCACAGCCCCCTGTACAGCTCCGGGCTCACAGCCCCCTGTACAGCTCCGGGCTCACAGCCCACGCACTGCTCCAGGCTCACAGCCCCCCGTACAGCTCCGGGCTCACAGCCCACGCACTGCTCCAGGCTCACAGCTCGTGATGTTCTGGTGTTCACGGGACTTGCCTGCAAGCCCTGGAGTACAAGGCCACACTGCCTGTGCTGGTTCTGCCATGGCGCTTGGCCCATGCCCGCTCTGGTCCACCAAAGACTCGGACTGCTTGCTCTGCAACTCCACTCTCCAGTGTGTGGGGTGGGGGCGCGGACAGAGAAAGAGAAAACCACAAAGAGGAAAGAAAGAAAAAACGATGGGCGAAAGATAAAGGGACTGGCGAGCAGAGGAGTTTCGGTGGGAGCATCCTACTGTGCTGCCAGGTACCAGCCAAGGTACCTCATGTCTGAGTTCAAAAGGCCATTCAACAACAACCTATTTATAAAGTACACGCTGTGAAAACACAAAGAGCTGCACAGGCAAGTTCCTTTTGACTCCTGAATAGGATGTGGGAATCACATTTACAAAGATGGGGTGAGAAATGTGGATTGAAGAAATCTGAATTTAGGCAGCAGCCGGAAGTGCTGGTTAGTTTGAGATGAAGCAGACACACTTACTCCTGATGTGGTGGGGTGGGGGTGTTGTGCGGGTTGGTGGTGGGGTGTGGAGTTTTCCCACTCACAGTTCATCAAGTGGGTACATTGTCATTGAGTGAGATTGTGAGATAATGCCTGGTCTCCCATGGCCCAGAATGACTTTTCTCATTCAGTCTTCTGCTCTTCACCTCATTCATTACACAACTGATTTCGTGGGCGCACTTTTTTGTGGAATTGTGTGATGGTGGGAATGCACACCAGTGCCTGTTCTTCCTGGTGTTCATGCTGCTAGGACCATATTATAACCCGTTATATATCCACATCACATGCAGCAAATGAGGAACTGCTCTTCCTCACACTGTGGTACTTGACTGTTGTCACTGAGGATGTGGCTCAAAGGAACTCTCAGTCCCTGCTTCATAGACAGGGATCTGGGGTGATTCGTGAAGAAAAGGACAGTCTTTTTCTTTTTCTCCCCCTGTGAATTGCCACAGGAGGTCACAGCACGTTTACTAGACCCAGAGAGTCTAGACCCAAATTGCAGTTCAGGTCAATACTGTTTACCAGGTGAGGTAAGATGTCCAGTGATGCACAGGGGAGGCCAATCGCCCTAAAATCCTTACAGTGCGGAAAGAGGTCATTTGGCCCACACTGACCCTCCAAACAGCAACCCACCCAGACCAAGCCCCCCAACCCTTTTCCCTTAACCTGGCATTTCCCATGGTTAACCCACTTAGCCTGCATATCCCTAGACATTACGGGCAATCTAGCATGGCCAATCCCCCTAACTTGCACATCTTTGGACTGTGGGAGGAAACCGGAGCACCCGGAGGGAACCCATGCAGACACGGGGAGAAAGTGCAAACTCCAAACAGATAGTCACCCGAGGGTGGAATCAAACCTGTGTCCCTGGTGCTGTGAGGCAGCTGTGCTAACTGCTGAGCCATAGTGCCACCCAATGATAAACAGAGTGATGTTCTGTGCTCTGCAAGGGTAAGTGCCACTATCATCTCTCTACTACCTCACACTCACAGGGCTAACCACTAACTCTGCCACTGCCCACACTTCTCATTAAGGCTTATAGACCACAGCTCCCACTATTGTCTTCATCATGTCCAGTCAACAACCCTCACCAACCTCATTCGCCCCAGCCTTTTCTGCCCTCTACACTTTCTGTTCACACAACGGGGACACCTTGCTATCTATCCTGCTTCTGCATCACCATCAAAGGTTCTGCCATCCATTTCCATCATACATACCCCCCTCCTCACTTTGTCTCATTTCAGGAAACATTGGCCCATGCTCCCTGAGTGATGTCACCACAACTAACCTACCTGTGATCCCCAGACTCCTCGACCTACTGTGGCACAGTCCCTGGTCTGCAAGGACATGGATTCGCCAGACAGTGGCAGAACTGAGTACTTGGCTCAGACTCACAGAGTGACTGTGGTTGTAGCCCCTGACTGACTATAGCCCAGCTCCCAACATCTCACCACCACCGTCCCCCCACCCCGCCTGAACTATGGACTGCTCCCCTTCAACTGTCACATGTGGCACATGCGAGTGCAGGCTCAGAAAGCAACATGAAATGGACAGAGATCGTAAGAACTGCAGATGCTGGAGTCAGAGATAACACAGTATGGAGCTGGATGAACACAGCAGGCCAGGCAGCATCAGAGGAGCAGGAAAGCTGACGTTTCGGGTCAGGACCCTTCTTCAGAAGAGGCTGGTAGCCTCCCAGTGGGTGCAGTGTCAGTGAGTGCTAAGAAAGCCAACTAAGAACCATAAGATGCATGAGTTTAGTGAGAGTCCCTGCACATTTAATGACCCGGCATGTGAGTTGTAGGTGTCTTTGAGTTCGAAGGTAAGGTGTTGATGGGTCGAATTGATGTGTGACTTGGCCCAAGAACAGGCATGATGGTGTGTGGGATAACAAGGTGTAGAGCTGGATGAACACAGCAGGCCAAGCAGCATCAGAGGAGCAGGAAAGCTGACGTTTCGGGCCTAGACCCTTCTTCAGAACTACTATCAGGTCCTACTATCTCTGATGGTGTGTGGGGCTGGTCATCTGAAGATGCCAACTTGTGTGGATAGAGGGTGGTAACCATGCAACTTGCAGTAACGTTGTTCTTAAGCAGTAGTCACATAATGGCTGGGACAAGTACCTACCGAGCCTCACCTACGAGGTACCCATTTTGATCCACATATCTTATGTCATCTATTTGCTCAGGGAAGAGGAGAAGAATAGGAAATGTTGTAGGAATAAGGTGACTTGGGGATTTAGTGGAATGTAAATAAAATATGTGCCACTCAAATCTAATTTCAAATCTAATGATGATCTTGCTAATAAGTAATTCAAATGAACAGCAAGATACTAAAGCTTTCATTTAAGGTTTGCAGGGGAAATTGCAAAATCTTTTCTTGATGTCAAGATTCTTTCTTTATTTTGCCAACTACATTGTCATTGCTTACACCACACCAAGGAGGAGAAAAGTCCAACAAGGGC
>NC_063356.1:38144676-38159239 GCF_021869965.1 Rhincodon typus | reverse complement strand
TGCTGTATTTTCCAGTTTAAAGTCACAGTTTAAGATGACCCAGAGGAGTTTGCAATGTATTAAAGCTTCTTTAACACTTTCAGGTCAGACATTCCGGAATTCAGAGGGTCGGTGAGACCTGATGGGCTGAATGGCCTGCTCCCACACTGTAGGGATTCTATGATTCTGTGAACACTTCTGCATTCAGCAAATGGATTTACCTCTGTAGTCATCCTTTGAATATATGAGAACTGGTTTAACAAAAATACATGCTACAATTAGTAGTTCAACATGTTGATGAGTACTTCAGGCTCTGATGCATCACCAAGACAATTTACAAAATAGCTGAATTTACCAACATATGATAAGAGACCAAGCTTCAGAATAATTAACTGAATGTGGAGTGCTTTGGGTATGTCTGGCTGATATGATAATCTACTACAGTTTCTTTCAGACATGCAGTTGGTGTCAAAACCATAAACACTGGAAATGCTCATCAGGTCTGGCAGCAACTGTGGTGAGAGAGAGAGAGTCATAGAGTTATACAGCATGGAAACAGGCTGTTCAGTCCAACTGATCCTTAATGAACAGACATCCCAATCTGACCTAATCCCATTTGTCAGCATTTGGTCCATATCCTCTAAACTCTTCCTATTCATATATTCACCCAGATGCCTTTTCAACTGTTACAATTGTACCCACGTCCCCACTTCCTCTGGCAGCTAATTCCATACACTCTCTGTGTGAAAAAGATGCCCCTTAGGTCCCTTTTAAATCTTTCCCCTCTCACCTTAAACCTATGCCCTCTAGTTTTGGACTCCCCTACCCTGGGTGAAAGACCTTGGCTGTTCACCCTATCCATGCCCTTCTTCATTTTCTAAACTCTATAATGTCACCCCTCAGCCTCCGATACTCCAGGGCAAAATGTCCCAGTCTATTCAGCATCTCCCTATAGCTCAAACTCTCTAAACCTGGCAACATCCTTGTAAATCTTTACTGAACCCCTCTGAGTTTAACAACATCCTTCTATAGCAGGGAGAGCAGAACTGAATGCAGTACTCTAAAAGTGGCCTCAGTAATGTCCTGTAGAGCTGCAACATGACATTCCAACTCCCTACACTCAATGCACTGACCAATGAAGGCAAGCATATCACACAATGTCTTCATCACCATGCACCCCTAGGTTTCTTTGTTCAGCAACACTCCCCAGGGCCCGAACATTAATTGTATAAGTCATACCCTGGTTCGCCTTAGCAAAATGCAACACCTCACATTTAAATAAATTAAACACCATCTCCCATGCCTCGGCCCATCTGATCAAGGTCCCGTTGAACTCTGAGATAACCTCCTTCACTACCCACTACATCACCTATTTTGATGTCACCTGCAAACTTACTAACCATACCTCCTATATTCACATACAAGCTATTTATATAAATGACAAAAAACAGTGGACCCAGCACTGATCCTTGCAGCACACCACTGGTTACAGGTCTCCAGTCCAAAAAACAACCCTCCACTATCATCCTCTGTCTCCTAACTTCAAGCCAATTTTGTATCCAGTTGGCTAGCTCCTCCTGGATTTCTTGTGATCTAACCTTGCTAACCAGTCTACCATGCAGAACCTGTCAAGTGTCTTTCTGAAGTCCATTTGGACAATGTCTACCACTCTGCCTTCATCAATCATCTTTGCCACCTCTTCCAAAATCCTAATCAAGTTAGTGACATATGATTTCACATGCACAAAGCCATGTTGACTATCCCTAACCAGTCCTTGCCTTTCCAAATACATGTAAATCCAGTGTTTCAGAATCCCCTCCAACAACTTACTCATCACTGACATCAGGCTCACCGGTCTATAGCTCCCTGGCTTTTCCTTACTGCCTTTCTTAAATAATGGCACCACATTAGCCACCCTTCAGTCTTCAGGCGCCTTCTACATGGCTGTCAACGATACAAATATCTCAGCAATGGGCCGAGCAATCCCTTCCCTAGCTTCCCACAACTTTCTAGAGTACATCTGATCAATTCCTGGGATTTATCTACCTTTATACATTTTAAGACCTCCAGCACCTCCTCTTCTGTAATATGGACACTTTTCAAGACATCACTATTTATTTCCCCAAGTTTCCTAGCTTCCATGTCCACAGTAAATACTGGTGTGAAATTTTTTTTAATATCTCACTCATTTCCTGTGGTTCCACACACAGATGATAAAGAGACAGAGATAACACTTTAAGTCATTGACCTATCTTGAACTGATTTTAAACAAGTGCAGGGGTAGGGAGACAAGAAGTGGGGAAGTGGAGGCAAAAAATGAGTGCATTAAGGTTGAAATCAAGAGGGATTAAATGAGGTGTCAGAGTTTTGCTGTTCGGCCTCCATAATTTAGCTGTTGCCTTTCCACACAACGGCAGTATAGCCCTCTACAGCAGTGGCAATGTTAGTGTTGAACAAAATGCTGCAAGATCAGAGGTAGACTGAGTGAGCAAAGTAGAAACAGTGGATGGATGGTGCATTTATTTCAGAGCAGTCACAACATCTTGGCTAAGTACTTGATGTCTGCTGCTTTATTCTGTATTTGTGACACAGTTGAACTGGGTTCCCTGATGGACCAATGTATAAATGTACTTTACAGAGCATTAGATTCAATTACTAAGTTTGTTGAGTTGCTGATCTTAGCTGGGGAATAGAAGGGAGATACTGGTAGTGTTCCTTAATTAAGAGATGGAAAAGAACAAAATACAAAAAAGGTATTAACCCTTTATGAGTCATTGGCTGGGCCTCAGCTATTTACCATTCTGGTGACCACAATGTTAAGACCTGGAGAAGGTGCAGAGGAGATTTACCAGAATTATGGGATAAGGGTTGTCAGTCATATAGTAGGTTTAGAGAAACTAGGATTGTTATCCTTAGCAGAGAAGCTTAAGGGAGATTTAATAGATGTATTCAAACTGATGAAGGTGGTTTGCTAAAGGAAATAAGGAAAATCTATTTCCATTTTCAAGAAAGTCAGTAAGGAGAAAACACAGCCTTGGAATATTGACAAAAGCACTTGTGGGGAAATGGTTTTAGTGAAGCTAGTTTATCACGACTGAAATGATAGCGGAGCCAGATTCAATAGTAACATGCAAAAGGGAATTGTATAAATATTTAAAAAGGATAAAAAGGTGTGTGAGTGTGGGGAAAGAATTGGGCCATTTTCCAGCTACTCATGTGTTGGGTGTAAATTGGGTGGCCTGCAGCCACCTCTGGAGACAAGGTGAAGTCCTGGTGAGGAGTTTCCTTCATGACCCAGGACTGGTTTTTCCCTTCTTGATGCTGTCATGTGCCACATCTCTGTAGCTTTGATCTTTACATTGCTTCCCATGTGATTGTGGCCATTAGGTCAATCTTTTTCATGGTGGTTTTCACTAACCTCTCAGTACAGCCCTATTGACTTTGAATGGACAGACTGCATAACAATCCTTAACCTTCATATGGAGGAGACTGTGAAAACTCCTGCTCAGCTCGATGTGGAATAATACCATCCAGCCACCCACCCCACAACCACCATCATCATTGCTAGTGATTCTTAGGTGCCCTTCCTCTCAAAGGTTAATGAATGACACCACATGGTTAGGATATTGTTTGGAGCTGAAAGAGATTAATCACTTTTATATAGCAGTTGGTGCTCAGTCCTTAACAGAATGCTTGCACAATAGTGTTGTTCTGTTTCTGATTTGATTGCCTCTATTGGGTGTGTTTGCACGGTGTAGGAACAGTTGAAAATTGAACTCAAGGCCCCTCCCCATTTCTACTGTGTATTCTCTGAGAGATCGTCTTTTGAAAAGGATGCTGGTTCTGCATTTTTCCTTCAATCCTTTCAGCCTCTATCCTGCCAGTCTATGTTACTGTTTTCCCCCCATCACTGTGGAGGGCCTTTTCTTTTCCCTCTGCCTCTCTTCTATCTCCCTCTGTGGCCATCTCCTGCAATATTCCTGCTCTTCCTCTTAATCCCACTCATCCAATTCCCCATCCAATGCCCTTACCCAGTTTCTTTCCCAGGATTCCAAATTAGCCCAGTTTAAATATGCAGCTCCCAATTTTCTTTGTTCCCATCATCCATGACACATCCCTCGGCAACCAATCTGCTCCCTCCATTCCACAGTCTCTAAGTTCAATTCCCGACTGTTCCCTTCCAATGAGCCTACCTTCTTGTTAATCTTTTTTATGTAGAACACCCTTTCCATGTTATTTGTTCATAGGGCGTGGGCATCACTGGCTAGGTCAGCGCCTTGAAATGAGTAGCTTGCTCAGGCATTAAGAATCATGTAGACTCGATCAGATATGGGTGGCAGATTTCCTTCTGTAAAGGATGTCAGTAAATGAGATGGGTTTTACAGCAATTGACAATGGTTCCATAGCTGCCAGTCTAGATTTTTATTGAATTTAAATTTTAACCATACGCTGTGGTAGAATTTGAACCCATGTCCCCACAGGGATTAGCCTGGATTGCTGGTCCAGTGGTGTCACCACTATACCACAACCTTCCCCCTTTATTTCAGACCCTTTTTCGAGCTGATCTCCATTTGTCTGCCTCAATCAGGCTAGTAGGTATCAGCCAGTTTGACTGCCTCTATTGAGCAGGCTAGTAGGCCCGATCAGCATTTACCGCACACACTATCACTGTTTACTTACACCAAGCAAGACCACGAATGACTGAGAGTTTTCATGAGCCAATTGACCCACTGAAGGTTCATTCCTTGCACTACAAGTGTTTTCACAAAGAAGCAGCCTAGTTATGAAGGAGCCAAGTCACAGAAGTAGATTGAACTCACTGGAGCTTAGAGGAAAAAGACCGCCTGGCCAGATACACACCTCGTGTTTAAACGGGTTTGTGAACCCACACATGTCCTGTTTCTCACCTACAGGATTGTGCTTGTGAATGGAATTCCAGCCGGCAGGGGCACTAGTGAGTATTCATGGCATGCTAAGGAATGCAGAAGTGGTTCCTAACCCTGCAGGTCAAGAAAATTACCTGTCGCCTTGAAAATTCTGAGAATTTAATGGCGTAACTTGATCTGTCGGGAAACTGAATTTTTGCTTCTGCCCAATTTAGTTCTCCCATCTGTGCTTTTGAAAGCACTGACCGGACCCAGAAAATTTCACTGAATATTACCTAGTGGTATACAGGCAGAGAGAGTACAACATAGCACAGAGACGGTAAATCCAGCAATCCCACTACACCTGTATAGGTAGGACAACTGTCAGACTAATAGTAACAGATTAGTCACATCAGGAGTAGTTAATCCCTGAAATAGAATTTGAGGACAATAGTGGAGGGGTGTCAGGGTTAGTTTGTCCTGGGGTGAACTGATTTCCTTTTCTTATCGATAAATAGCATTACCTGAGCACTAATGATGGAGAGTGGGGTGCAAGGGATGCTTGACTGAAACAGGAGCACCGACTTTATGCTGCGGTTAAAACTGTCTCAAGCTATCCATCAACATCGACTGGGTGCCATGGTGTACTGTTCCACTGCCCATGGGCTGCATTACTGCACTCCTCTCTTGCTCAGAAAGGTCACTCAGTCACTTCAAGCTCATGCAGGTTTCCTTTGGGATTTCGGAAACTCACGTTGTTTGTCCTGGAGCCGGGAAATGAATCAGAAATAATTGACTTTATCTTCATGTTGCAAGTTTGTTTTTGATTCTTCCTCAACCCACTAAAGCCACTGGTTTGCATTTGCTGAGTGGTAGCACATGGTAGGTTATCATTCCGAACTGAGTTCAGCCTTTGCTGACCTCTCCGCTACAATGTTTCACATCACAAAGATCGACAGTATCTCTGGCTAACAACGAATCTCAGAGTAATTAGCACTAATGTTGGACTTCCTTGCTTCTGGGCAATATTACATCCTGTTTGTGTTCCACCCTGATTGATTAGATGAGTAATACTTCACATGTTTATGCCACTTATCCTGTTTAATTTGAAGATACTTTGAACAGGCTAATGTCTCTCCCCATTGGCTCAGGGGCCACATTCACTGCCTTGGCCATATCGACAGACAGATACATCTTCTCAGAAGGAGTGATGGGAGCTCTAGTACTGAATTCAGTGCCTCTGGGCTTACAGGATTTTTAGAGAGGGACAAAGATGTTGAGTTCAGCAAGCTGAGGGGATAAGAATCAGTGGAAATCTAACAGAATGAGATGAGAAAGTGGGTTTCAGCTTTCAACAACTTACAGTTTTTGTAGCTGACAGTTGGAGGATCCAATGAGATAGGCATTGGAGAAGCCAATTCTTTCAGGTGATGCAAAAGTGGATAATTGTTTCTGGGGCATAGGGAGTGAGCTAACGCATAGCATTGATGTGCAAGGCTCTGCAGGTAGTTTCATTCAATGAACTGCAGTGCAGTTTTGGTAAAGTTTCTCAAGAGTGGTTGCCCTGTGCTGGACTTCTCCAGGGACTTACTTACATGGCATTGCACTGGAGCAGTGATTGTGGGAACAGGACTTGATGAAAATACTTCCTGACAAAAGTTGGATTTATGTTGTGGTTTAAAGTAACAGAAGGAGGTGGACACATGTCAGGGTCTAGGGAAGAAATTAGGGCCTAGACTATTGAAGGGCAATGGAAGCCGTGATGCACGGGAGTGCAGAATGGGAGGAACCCAGGATTCTGAGCAGGTTCTAGGCTTGGACAGGGAAACAGAGCTAGAGAACTAATGTGCCCAAGGAGAGGTTTGAGCACCACATGAGAATCTTAAATTTCAAGGGTTGGTGATCCAGGAGTCAGTGTAGGTGTACTCACAGCTCACAGAGAGATTCCTGATGACTCAACGTCAAAATGGACCACCTTGTAATAGGGGGCAAAGCTGAATGGACCCTTCTTCAACCTTAATCTGTGTTGTTAGCCTAACTGTGAATGTAAGAATTTAAGGGTTGGGGGCTAGAGAAGGCTGCACTGAGAAATGCAGTTATATTTAGTGTACTGGCAAGTTTGCTGTAGCCTTATGACATCTTCCGCTGCTACCAGTCTTTGAGTGCAGTGTGTGGCAGCCAGTATATGCACACATCAATTGGAACATGTTGTCAAAGTGGTCGTGTGGATTTTCAGAGCTGTAGAAAGCCAGTCATTGAAAGAAACAGGATGGAAGAAGTTTAAAAAAAAAACAACAGTCTGTATTTTTGAATTACAGAATGGGTCAGAACAGCTGTAAAATTTTCACTCAGCTGCCATGTAAAGGAAAGGAGACAGGAGATAGAATTAGATTGCTTCCACGCACAGTGCAAACCATGAAATAGAAACAGAATTGCTTTGAAACCTGAGCACAATAGACTTGTTACCCTTCTCTTAGTACAGAGAAAAGTGTGTTATGCAACTGAGTTTTCATGAAGGAGCAGAAAAGCAAGATGAAAGATTTTGTAAGCTTTGTGTTAATGTTACTTATGAACAGAATGTATTCAACATCGGAGCCAAGTGGATAGGAAATTATTGATCAGTATGTGACCACACTGTTATATCTAGCTAAATCCTGAGAACTTGGATGACAATTAGATGATCTCATCAGCGATAGAACTGTCTTCAACACAGGAAATCCTGCAGTGAGAGTACATCTGCTGAGAGTGGATAAATATACTCTTGAGAAAGCTATCAATATGTGCGGAAGCTCTCAGCTTGCAAATTATCAGCTGGAGCACATTAACAGGAGGACAGATAAGGCTTTGCATGAAACTGAAAGACATTGCAGGCTGAATGAGAAGAACACATTGGAAAAATGAAGGAATATTTGTAGAAGAGCCGGTAGAGAGATGAATACCAGAGGGTAGAATGGAAATTCACAGAGAACCCCAAATAAAAGAAAAGGAGGCCTGAGTAGTGAAGGGAAAGTAGTGCTGTAACTCCAAGAAGCTTAATTCCATTTCATGCAAATACTTAGCTGGCTAGAAGCAGAATAAGGCTGCTGGAGAGGGGTCACTTGATAAATTCTGACAAATTACTGTATACTTGTGGCTTCCAACACCTAGATTATGATTAACTGGTCAACTATTGAGTCACTGACAGTGGATCTCACCACCTGCCTGTGCTGCCTCACTGTGCACATGTCGATTATCACACTATTGACAGTCTTTGCCAGCCTGTTGCATCATATTTTGACTATCATTGTAGATTAAAGTACGTTTTGTGGTGGCAACGCAAACAAATTAACAAGAAATATATTAGGAACTAATGTGTGAAGCTGGTATATTACAGCGCTAGAGAAATAAAAGGCTGTTCAGCCGATAATGCCCACAAGATCAGCTCAGCTAGTCCCGCTCCTCTGCCCTTTTTCTGTAGGCAGCGTATCCTGTGTCTTTCTTCAGCTGCTTACCTAATAGATCGTTCATGATGTTTCAGAGACAGGAATCCACAGGCCAACCTGCAGCCTTGAACCTGGAACAACCGGATAGAATCCAAAAATGTACGACTTCCAAACCGAATGGGAAAATCCATTTCTCTTCACAACTGTAAAAGGTAAGAGCATTTGCCTTATGTGCACCCAAAGTGTGTCAATAATTAAAAAGTGGGGGTTGGAATGACACTACATGATGGTAAATTCATGTGCATTTTTTTCTTGAACAGCATTCTTCGGACAAAGAAATTTGGTAGGTTGACTGCCATGTTGAAAGCTCAACAGTCATTTTATTCTAAACCAACAGCAAATACCTGCACTGAAGCATCATTTTCCGGTTTCCATCTTTTGGCAAACACAAGAAACTTTCATTCATGCAGGACAAAGTTATTAAAGCAGCAATGACTGTTACAGCTGACTCTTTATCCAAAGACTAGAAGAACTAAGAAGAAATAATAATGGCAATCAAATGCATGTCACTTGATTCTTCCAACAAGACATAAGACGAGTGGAATCACTGTTCAAAGATTCTTTTAGCAACTAGAGCAGGACCTGAAGGACTGTGAATACTTCTCACTGCAGTTTGATAAATCCATCAACATAATGGACACAGCCCACCTGACAGCTTTTGTGTGTGTGTTGTTTTCAAGGACATAACAACTAAGGAGGATTTTCTCACCATTTTGCCCCTTAAAAGGGAGAACAAGCGGTGTGGATACCTACAACAAATTCACAAGATATATGATTGAGTAAAACATTCCAATCAAGAAACTGGTTTCTATCAAAACGCGTGGTGCACCAGCAATGCTTAGTGCAAATGCATGATGTGGAGGTGCCAGTATTGGACTGGGGTGGACAAGATCTGAAGTCACATGACATCAGAATGTAGTCCAACAAGTTTGTTTGAAACCATAAGCTTTTGGAGCGCTTTACCTGACGAAGTAGCAGGGCTCCGAAAGCTTGTGATTTCAAATAAACCTGTTGGATTATAACCTGGTGTCATGTGATTTCTGACTTAATGCAAATTCAGGCTTTGTTGAACTTGTAGAAATGATCTTGATTTCCCCTCTTTTGTAATTGCCACCATATGATCTACCAGCGAGCAATAGTGAGTAAATTTATGGACTTTTCTTATGTAATGAGAATTGTTAAGATTGTAAACTCGATTCAAGCATGAGTCCTTCAGCCTGAACTCAATGCTGTCTACAGTGGACTATTCTCCATGCTGAGATGAGGTGGTTAAGTCGAGGGAAGGATTTGAAAGACTTTTAGATCTGATGCCTGAAATGGTCACGTTTCCTAATGCAAGAATTGTGCGGTGAGCTGTCAGACAATGCGTGTCTGCTCAACTTTAGGTTCATGTCAGACATAATGCTGAAACTGAAGGAGCTGAACTGTGTTTTTCAGCAAAAGGACAGAGAGTTATCAGATGTGATCAGTCCTTGATTGCATTGAAACTAAAACCAGGTCTGTGGTCGTCCCAATTCAAAAATAAAACACTGCAACACTTCCTGAGTTTGGAGAAAATACTAGAAAGAATCAAAGGCAATGAAGCACCGTTCCACCTAGAAAACTGTCTTGTATACACCTGAGGAAGTTAGCAGAAGGTTTTAGGAATGAGCTGTGATGGAACAAATTGTCATGTTTGTCTCAAATCTATTCCTTCAAGTAGATATTGGTGGGTAGGCTCCCAAATTCCATCAGGCATTTGATTTACAAAGCAGCTGCGTTGACATGCAGATAGTTACTATACAAAACGACATTCAGGTCAAAGTTAGATCAAGGGACAGTGATTCTTAGGGACTCATAAATGGAAGGAAACACCTGCTACTGTAATCTTGTGCTTTTAAAGTAAAAGCCTACTTTGACTTCACATACCTCTGTGAGACAGCATTCTTCCAAGTGACTGAAATGACGTCCAGCTATTGCAATGACCTCACAGACACATTTGATGGACTGTCTATGATTGACAGTGTAAAACTACAACCCAGACTTCAAAGCACTGGAAAATAATGTGTAGTCGCAGGTGTCACCCAGAGACCTGACGAGTAAAGGTAGATCTTGAGGATTCACTTGAATTCAAAAAGTGATTAAAAAGGTTGGAGACCACTGGTCTACACCACACAACAGGTTGGCAAAATCAGCTTGAAGGTTGTCTGTGGCTTGTGACTGTTTTAATGATGGCTGTTTCCAGACAGTATCAAGTGGTCGTGAAGTGTTAAATATACACTGGTGCTTTCTACAGCGTCACGAACTCCCAGGCCATTGTGAAATGGTTCAAAATGGTGACCCAGAAATTACACACTCAAGCGTAAGTTTGAGGCTTATGGATGATACTCAAGTCAAGAGGACATATGAAGTTGAGAGTCCAATGCAATGGAAAGGAAAAAGATCTTGATCCAACCCAAATAAAGCCCTGATTATGCCTTGCCATCCATTGAAGAAATGTTGCCATAACGTGTCAGCATTATCCACTTCATTACACTTGATGAAAAGGGTGGTTCCACACAAGTAAAACTGAATGAAAACCATAGTTTCTAACAACAATGTGGATACCATTCAGGAGATACAGATGGATGCACATGCTGTTTGGTATTTTCTGCGCTCCAGAAGAGTATCAATAAAGACAGCATGAGATTGTCAGTGAGTTTCTGACAGTGGAAGATATTGTGAATGATCTGCTCATCTACGGATGTGGAAACACAATGGAGAAAGCCATCACAGACTGCAACATCACAGGCCCACTGAAGGGATGGAAAGTGGTCCAGTCCAAGGACTATGTCACACAACACCCAACCCATTCTTCCAATTGTGAATTTTGAAACCAGAAATAGTTACAGACATGAGTGATAAAATCAAGATGAAACAATAGAAAGTCAAATTTAACTTTGGTAAAACTACCAAGTCATTGCTAAAGTCATGCATTGGACAGCCAGTCAGAGTGAAAACCTTCAATACTCTCAACAAGGGTTAACCCATGTGAAAATTTGGAACCCGTGTTAAGCAATTTTCATGTCATTCATTTGTAATGAATATGAATGACCAGATAAATCTTTGCAGCTGTGTATCTATATACAAGTGGAAGACTGTATCTTCAGTGTAGGCAGCTGATCAAGAAGATATGATCTCACCGCCTGCACAGAGAACAACCAACAGTCCCAGAGCTACACTGTTCTCCAGCAAAAGGAACAGATCAGCATTAGTAGCTAACATAGCAACAGCATTCACCGCAGGAACAACACCCCTCAGAGACGGAACATCATCCCAGCAATGAACACACACCAGATGAACAGCCAACGACAATGTGCATGCACGTCATTAGAAGGCTTGTAGGATTTAAAGACTACCTATGTTACACATGTGGTGGAAGTGAAAGTAACTCGGTTTAACACACAGTTTTGTTAATAAATTTATAATTGTTGCTGTTGACTACGTATATTGCATCATTTAAGTAATCTGTAACTGCAAATGTTAGTGCGTGCAACGTTTTTTATGGAAATGGAAGAATGCAATTATACTTAATGTACTGGCTGGCTTGCCATATCATGTGACCACTCTCTCCACTGTAAATGCCTTTGTGTTCAGTCTGTGGCAGCCATTACATACATTAATTACTAGGAACAAATGCCATTTGGCCCCTTGAGCTTGTCCTGCCACGATATAAAACCATGGGTAATTGGATTGTAGCTCCAACACCACCATCCTCCCACCTCCCCACAATATCCTTTGACTCCCTTGTAGGCCAAGAATTTATCTACCTCTCCCTTTAAAATATTCAATGAATCTGCCTCCACTGTTCCCTCGGGAAGTGAATTCCACACTTAACACCTCCCAGAGAATAATTTCTGCTCATCTTACATAGGCGAACCCTTAGTTTTAAACTGTGCCCCTGGCTCCAGTTAAACATTCATTCAGCAACCACCCTATCAAGTCCTCTCAAGACCCTATATATTTCAATAGGTTCACCTCTTGTTCTTTTAAATTCCAATGGATACGGGCTCAACTTGTCTAATATTACCTTATGAGATAATGCCTTTAACCCAGAAATCAGTTTTGAGAACCTTCTCTGAATTCCATCCAATGTAAATTATGCCCTATACAGGATCAAAATTGTGGTTAGGACTCAGGACGTGGTCTCACCAATGACCTGTACAACTGTAGCAAACCGTTTCTACTTGACCCGGCTACAGTGGGCCAGTCATAGCTAATTTTATAGATTTTCCAAGACAGCCAGGAATAGAATTTGAAGAAATGGTCTTTATTGGTGCTACTGGCGTCTTTTCCTCCTTTCACAACCAAAGGACCCATCCTTGAAGTGTGTCTCTCAATGAGACACTTTGGAGGTCACAGAATTGTCCTCTGTTCAGGGTTAGGTTAGCATATCGCAGCTGGTTAACTGCTGGGGTCGAACAATAGCCTTGTGGAGGGAGAGGACCCTCAGTGACTATCCAAGTGCAGCCAAGGACTGGATCAGACTCCCAGAAAAACGAGTTGCAAAATAAGACTGAGATGAGAAGGGATTTCTCCTCTCTGAGGGTAGTAAATCTATGGAATTCTTTACCACAGAGCACTGATGAGGCTGGATTGTTAAATATATTCGAGGCTGAGATAGACAGATTTTTACTCAGTAAGGGAATAAAGGGTGATGGGGAAAGGTTGGAAAGTGGAGTTGAGAGTTTTCAGATCAGCCATGATCTCATTGAATGGCAGAGCTAACTCGATGGGCTGAATGGCCTACTTCTGCTCCTATATCTCATGGCTTTATGATCTAATTAGCAATGGTAGCTTGCAAACTCTTCAGCACTCTTCTGCGACACATCAACAGCTTCTGTATGCTAACTCCATCTACCCCCATCTTGACTCCAAACCTCTTAATACACTTATAGCAAATAAAGGATCAATATTAGATTTATGTTACACATGGACTAATGCACTTGTAAACAAGCCCCACTATTCCCAGAGTCATCACACAAATTAAACAGATTATAAAAATACTCAAAACACCCTAACTTACTGTTTTTCAGACCAAGGTTGATGAAAAACAGTCTTGGTTTCAATACTTGACAAGACTTACTATTTATTACAAATATTAAATTCAAGCTGCAGGTAAGCCATCATATATATGTCTACCAGATAAAACAACAACCCTTTTATAAAACTCCCCTATACCCACATACAGACACATGGGCAAAGGGATAGGCCGAGGGAGCATGGTTCAACTGTTCTTGTCCATACTGTTTGCTGTGATGAGCCTTTTGGTTTGTTAGGACTCGTTGATCTTTGATCATTCCAGGTTACTTTCACTTGCTTGTGATTGGTTCACGCTTACAAAGTCTCTGAGATGCAGCTTACAGCAACTGATGAGGTGAAATAAACTGGGTTATTTTTACAGTCCCAGAGTGTTATTTACTGTAGAGAGAAGGACATCTCCTTACTTTCTGAAGATCTAACAGCTTCTGACCAAACATTCACACCCACAAGTTGTTCCATTACCTGGGAGCCAATCACATAGTTGTTGGCAGGCAGAAGGGCTTTCCGTAGACCAATCAGCTACTTGTTGCCGGCTGAACCTCCCTCTAGATTCCTGGCTCCAGCCCATCTGTAGCCCTTCCTCACTGCTTGAACAAGCAGCAGTGTAAACAGCACTTACAATGAGGAGTGGTAATCAGCTTTTTGAAAATGCCAGTGTTTGCTGGCAGCAGCAACTGCAGGTGATTACACGTGTGTACTCACTTGGGCATGCGCAAACGCATGTTTCCAATCACTAATGTAGACTTTAGGCGTGACGCACCAATGCAGTACCGTGCATGGACAAGAAAGCACCTACGATTTTGAACTGGGATTCAGCAGTGGAGAGGGAGGATGTGGGAAAGGGGGTGTTCCTGTGGAGTGGGAAGTGAAGAAAGCATGGAAACCTATGGATGAGGGTGCCACGGAGGGCCCAGAACCTGAAAGGGGGCTCTCTCCACCTCTGTCTCCTTTACACAATTCCCCTGCCCTTCTTCCTCTCTCTTTCCCCACCCAGCAGTCCTGATCTAACCCCTTTACCCTGGCCATGTCCTTCAAAAACCTGCACACACACAATTTAAAGCAGTACATAGCTAGCATAGAGATAGTAAGAACTGCCGATGCTACAGTCTGAGATAACACAGTGTGGAGCTGGAGGAACACAGCAGGCCAGGCAGCATCAGAGGAGCAGGAAAACTG
>NC_063356.1:38109265-38124676 GCF_021869965.1 Rhincodon typus | reverse complement strand
CACAACCGAAGTAAGGCTCACTGGTCTATAATTACCAGGGTTGTCTCTACTCCCCTTCTTGAACAAGGGGACAACATTTGCTAGTCTCCAGTCTTCTGGCACTATTCCTGATGACAATGACGACATAAAGATCAAAGCCAAAGGCTCTGCAATCTCCTCCCTAGCTTCCCAGAGAATCCTAGGATAAATCCCATCCGGCCCAGAGGACTTACCTATTTTCACACCTTCCAGAATTGCTAACACCTCCTCCTTATGAACCTCAATCCCGTCTAGTCTAATAGACTGTATCTCAGTATTCTCCTCGACTACATTGTCTTTTTCCTGTGTGAATACTGACACAAAATATGCAATTAGCGCCTCTCCTATCTCTTTGGACTCCACGCACAACTTTCCACTACTGTCCTTGACTGGCCCTAATCTTACTCTAGTCATTCTTTTATTCCTGACATACCTATAGAAAGCTTTAGGGTTTTCCTTGATCCTACCTGCTAAAGACTTCTCATGTCCCCTCCTGGCTCTTCTTAGCTCTCTCTTTAGATCCTTCCTGGCTAACTCGTAACTCTCAAGCGCCCTAACTGATCCTTCATGCCTCATCTTTACATAAGCCTCCTTCTTCCTCTTGACAAGGGATTCAACTTCTTTAGTAAACCATGGTTCCCTCGCTCGACGACTTCCTCCCTGCCTGACAGGGAGGAACAAGCTCCACATTTCAATTGTGCCCAGCTCCTGCAGTTTCCTTCTCCATCCTATGCATCCTAAATCTTGCCTAATCGCCTCATAATTGCCTTTCCCCCAGCTATAACTCTTGCCCTGCGGTATATACCTATCCCTTTCCATCGCTAAAGTAAACGTAACCGAATTGTGGTCACTATCACCAAAGTGCTCACCTACCTCCAAATCTAACACCTGGCCTGGTTCAATACGCCAGTACCAAATCCAATGTGGCCTCGCCTCTTGTTGGCCTGTCTACATACTCCTGCACACATTGGACAAAAACTGACCCATCTAATGTACTCGAACTATAGCGTTTCCAGTCAATATTTGGAAAGTTAAAGTCCCCCATAACAACTACCCTGTTACTTTCGCTCCTATCCAGAATCATCTTTGTAATCCGTTCCTCTACATCTCTGGAACTTTTCGGAGGCCTATAGAAAACTCCCAACAGGGTGACCTCTCCTTTCCTGAACTCTGATTTTTTTCTTCACAGATGCTGCCAGACCTGCTGAGCCTGAAAATTATTGCTTTACAATAGGCTGTAACTTGGGAATTGAGTTCTTTAGCCTTTGTTAACTCCTGTGCTTATTTTCCCTGTAAACAGGCGTTAATTATCTCACAGGTTTCCTTTTAATAACCAATGCAAATCTGTTGTTTGTGGTAATTGATGCTATCCAACTCTTTTTTAGCTGAATGAAAACCAAAAGAGCTGTGGATACTGGAAAACATTTTTAGTCTTGTTAATTAACTGGTTCTGGTTAGCAAGACTAAGTGACATTGTTTCAGAGATAGTAGGAACTGCAGATACTGGAGAATCTGAGATAACAAGGTGTAGAGCTGGATGAACACAGCAGGCCAAGCAGCATCAGAGGAGCAGGAAGGCTGACGTTTCTGGCCTGGACCCTTAATGTGGACTTCACAAGCTTCAACATCTCCCCTCCCCCTACCGCATCCCAAAACCAGCCCAGCTTGTCCCCGCCTCCCTAACCTGTCCTTCCTCCCACCTATCCCCTCCTCCCACCTCAAGCCCCACCCCTATCTCCTACCTACTAACCTCATCCCACCCCCTTGACCTGTCCGTTCTCCCTGGACTGACCTATCTCCTCCCTAACTCCCCACCTACACTCACCTTTACTGGCTCCATCCCTGCCTCTTTGACCTGTCTGTCTCCTCTCCACCTATCTTCTCCTCTATCCACCTTCTGTCCGCCTCCCCCTCTCTCCCTATTTATTTCAGAACCCCCTTCCCCTCCCCCATTTCTGAAGAAGGGTCTAGGCCCGAAACGTCAGCCTTCCTGCTCCTCTGATGCTGCTTGGCCTGCTGTGTCCATCCAGCTCTACACCTTGTTATCTAAGTGACATTGTGTTGGTGCTGTAGGACCGCATTTCTTAGCTGTTCATTAGTCCTGGATCCCATTGAAGAAATGTGAGAAACAACAGACACTGTTAAATGTCTTGGTGAAGGAATGTGAATATAGTAAAATAATGTGGGACTAGATAATCAAGAGTACTAATGTAGTTTAATGTGGAACTGGGATACAAACAAATTCATATTAAATGATAATTTTACATCTGATATCAGGAAGTTCTTCAGCCTGAGGGTGATCAATGCATGGAGACACTTAAGATAGTGTAAACAGAGTTAAAATATCCGGAATCATTTGAAAGACAATTACTGGATTAATGGGAGGACATTAGGGTCTTTCTGAATAGTTCAATTGAGACGAGACAAATGACTTTCCCCATTCTATTAGTATCCTGCAATCTGCATTGTGAGTTTTACATTACAACAGCCATTACAACGCATTTGTATTTCATTGGCTGTAAAGTGCTGTAGGGCAATTTTTTTTTTATTCTTCATTTTTGGGAAGACCAAGGTCACCAACACCTAGGTACTAAAATTAAGGAGCACTTTGGCATCAGGGTGGGTTAGGGGAGGGATGCTGCTGGGATGGACAGAAGGGGAATGATTGGTGTGGTGGGGGAAGTGAGGGGTGCAGGAACTGTCTGTGCGCAAGGTGGAGGTGTGTTGCTGCTGGAGCTGTCATTGTAAGCCAGCCGGAAGTGTGGCTGTTTACGGAATTGTACTGTAGATGAGAAAAACAGCAAAAATAAACTGACAAGGCAAACAGTGCGCGAGCAGGAATTGACCCCGACACAAACCTCAAATATGTGGGGGGAGGGGGAATGGCAGTGGAAAATCCAGGGGGAGTGGAAATTCTTAGGTTGACCACCTTAAGAATGTGTACTGAAGCATCAGTACCGAAGTATCTTGTGCCTAAGATGGCACTGTAGGTGTAAACTTTTCACTGTTGAGTAGATGTGACAATAAAGCTAATTCAGTTCAAAACTAATTCATACTTGTGAGGATGTGGCCCTTCAATGTCATTCTGTTCATTTGTTCAGCTTTTTATATTGTCGTTACAAGCAGCAGGTTCCAGTATATCTACAGACAGTACCATCTGCACCTATCAGTTGCTTGCTGTTTTCTACACTATCTGCAAGACAGCTGCATCTCTTCAATAGCCCAATTACATTACAGAACCACTTCTGTTGCATGGGGCTTTGTTAAGCAATTGGAGATGGCACCACCACTCAGAATCTATCCCAGATTGAAAATGGTGAGAATTCAGGTGACTAGCAGCACACTGTCAGCTGGTCTGTGATTTACAGCCCCTCAAGTGACCATTAGGCTCTTACCAAAGATCTGTCAAAATCATCAGCGCTATTTGAAAGTTCTGAATCAAGGCAGAAGGCCGGGGCAGCAGCCAATGTTAAAATAAACAACCATTAGCTCTGTGGACGGCTGTATAATCTCTGTCTCAGGCACTTCCTCAGACAACACAGTCAGACAGAGCAATCTCATTCTCACTGGAATGGGTCTGCCCATCACTCAGAGAGCTGAGGGGAGAAGGAACAATAGCATCAATGCACAAATAAGCTTTTAGTTGATGTGTTTAACAGATAGTTTCAAAGGACCTGTGGCTTTTTAGAGGCTATTCAGAGAGCTCTGAACTGTTGGCTCAGGGTGTTTAGCAAAATGCTATTTGCACTGATTTTTGGCTAGCAGCATTGTGCTTCACGCTGCAAAAAAAAATTACATTCCAAACAATGGTGTGATGTGTTAAATACCTGCCTACATATGTACGTCCACCGTGCTTTGAGCCTGCGGTGCCATTTCGGTGCGGACACTCCTGAACACACTGACTCAAACCATGACTCAGGTCAGCCTTTCATATGCTGAATCATACCGGGTGCAGATCCTCTCCTGAAAACACCAGCTCAAGGAGGGGTATGGTTGGGTCATCTCTGCTGCTCCATTATTATTTTCCCTTCACACCTCAAATTGTGTTGTGACCGCATTGGTCCAGTACCATGGATTATGTACAGCTCAGAGTGGAGCAGAACTCCCCAGCCCATGCTGACATTCTAGATTCCCCCTGGCTCCACTCAGGTGGCTCTGCTTCCCCTTTCTGTCCCAGTTCACATCAGTTTCCTTTACCAACATTGTCCAATTCGACAGCAACGTAAATGCACTTAAAAGGCACCTGTAACAGCAGAGAACATCACTACTGGAGCAGGCATGGTTAGTAAGACCAACACACACACATGGTTAGTAAGACCAAAATTGGTGGCACAGTAGACAGTGAAGAAGGTTTTCTAAGATTACCAAGGGATCTTGATCAAATGGGTCATTGGGTTGAAAAATGGCAGATGGACTTCAATCTGGATAAATGTGAGGTATTGCATTTTGGTACCACAAACGAGGATAGAACTTATATAATTAATGGTGGAACCTTGGGTAGTGTTGTAGAACAGAGGTACCTAGGGATGCAGGTATATAATTCTTTGAAGGTTGCATCACATACAGACAGGGTGGTTAAAATGGCGTTTGGCATACTTGCCTTCATTGCTCAGACTCTTGGGTATAGGAGTCGGGAAGTCATGTTGATGTCGTACAGGATGTTGGTGAGTCCTCTTCTGGAATATTGATTGCCCTGTTATAGAAAAGATATTATTAAACTGGAGAGGGTTTTTAAAAGATTTACCTGGATATTGCTGGAAATGGATGGTTTGAGATATAAAAATAGACTGGAAAGACTGGAATTTTTTCACTGGAGCATAGGAGGTTGAGGGGTGACCTTACTGAGGTTTATAAAATCATAAGGGGCATAGACAGGGTGACTGGCAAGGGTCTTTTTCTTAAGGTGGGGAAGTTCAAAACTATGGGGCATATTTTTAAGGCGAGAAGAGAAAGATTTAAAATGACATTCGGGGCAATTTTTTTACACAGAGGGTGGTTCGCATATGGAATAAACTTCCTGAGGAAGTGGTAGATGTCGGTACAATTACAACATTTAAAAGACGTTTAAATAAGTACATGAATAGGAAAGGTTTGGAGGGATATGGGCCAGGAGCAGGCAGGTGGGACTATTTTAGCTTGGGATTATGTTCAGCATGGACTGGTTGGACTGAAGGGTCTGTTTCTGTGCTGTATGACTGCACGAGTCTATGAGCAATGCCAAACAAACTTTGACACTGAACCATAATGAGAAATATCAGAATAGAATGGAACAGAAATTTATCGTCACGTGTACTTTTACATGAAAAATACAGTGAAAGGTTTATAAGTCGTCCTACTATGGCACCCACATCAATGACAGAAGTCATACATAATAATAAAAGAAAACTAAAATTAAGACAAAGTTCATCACAGTTCAGTTAATGGTTCATGGGCTCGGGGAAGGCTGATTTAGGAACGGTGGAATACACTGAAGGTACAGCTGGGATAAGCGCGCTACGCCAGGCTTCTGGATAATAAGCCGGAAGCCTCTGCCAAAGAAGAGTGTCATGCCAGGCCGAGGCTGCCACTCCTGGGCCGCTGGAATACCTGGACGCCGATGATGAAGAGGACATCCACGAGGGGACGAGACCATCACATCAGGACATGCCACATTGGGAGACTGCCACGCTAGCCCGAGACCGTCTTTTTCCTCCTTCAGTTGCCCGGGCCTTGCTGCAGATCTGGAGCCTTGGCCTAGCCTGTGAATCCAGGCCAGGGGATTCAGCCCTGGGCCTATTCCCCGCTCTGCGGAAGACCCCAGGCTGGAGTGGAGCCATGTCTGGTTCATCCTGGAAGCTTCTCCACTCACCCCCCAGCTGTAAACAGGAGCAACATAAGCTTCTCATGCAGCCTTTGCATCACTCATCTCCAGAAGAATCAAAGTGCTTTGTTAATGAGGTAGGATTTAAGGACCTTCTTCCAGAAGCAAAAAAGACATTTCCAGGGCAATTAGGGATGTGTAGTAAATGCTGAACAACACCTGCAACCCATGAAAATTTAAGACAAAACAAACATTAAGAAAGGAGGTTAGTTTTAGGTAGAGAATTCCACAGGTCAGAGTCTCGACAGCTGAAAGGTCGATTGCGGAAGGTGACATAAGTACAATCAGGGACATTCTGAGAGTCTAGAATTGAAGGAACAGTTTGGAGGGTCTTAGGGCTGGAGGTTGCAGAGATGAGCAGCTATGAGGCCTACACAGGGTTTTAAAATTGAGACATTGCTGAACCACGTGCCCAATGTAGGTCAGTGAGTATGGGGAGTCTGTGAAAGTTAGAATACAGGCAGTTGAGTTTTAGCAAAACTCATGTGTATAGAGATAACAAGGTGCGGAGCTGAATGAACACAGCAGGCCAGGCAGCTTCAGAGGAGCAGGAAAGCTGACGTTTTAGGTCTGGACCCTTCTTCAGAAAAGGGTGAGGGGAAGGCGACTCTGAAATAAATAGAGTGGGGGGAGGTGATGATGGAAGGTGGATAAAGGAGCAGATGGGTGGAGAGGAGACGGACAGGTCAAGGAGGCGGGGTTGGAGGCAGTAAAGGTGAGTATAGGTGGGGAGTTAGGATGGGAGTTGGTCAGTCAAGGGAAGATGGACAGGTCAAGGAGGCTGGGATGAGGCTGGTAGGTAGGAGGTGGGGGTTGGTCAGTGAGGTGGGAGGAGCGGATAGGTGGGAGAAAAGACGGACAGGCCAAGGAGGTGGGGACGAGCTGGGCTGGTTTTGGGATGAGGTTGGGGGTGGGGAGATTTTGAAGCTTGTGAAGTCCACATTGAGACCATTGGGCTGCAGGGTTCCCAAGCGAAATATGAGATGCTGTTCCTGTAGCCTTCGAGTGGCATCGTTGTGGCACTGAAGGAGGCCCAGGATGGACATGTCGTCCAAGGAGCGGGAGGGGGAGTTGAAGTGGTTCGCGACTGGGAGGTGCAGTCATTTGTCATGAACCGAGCGTAGGTGTTCCACAAAGCGGCCTCCAAGCCTCCGCTTGGTTTCCCTGATGTAGAGGAGGCCACATCTGGAACAGCGGATACAATATACCACATTAGCAGATGTGCAGGTGAACATCTGTTTAATGTGGAAGGGTATCTTGGGGCCTGGGATGGGGGTGAGGGGAGAGGTGTAGGGGCAGGTGTAGCACTTCCTGTGGTTGCAGGGAAAAGCGCCAGGAGCGGTGGGGCTAGTGGGGAGTGTGAAGCGGACAAGGGATTCACGGAGAGAGCGGTCCCTCCGGAAAGCAGATAAGGGTGGGGAGGGAAAATGTCCTTGTAGGTGGAATCAGATTGCAGGTGGCGGAAGTGTCGGAGGATGATGCGTTGAATCCGGAGGTTGGTGGGGTGAGACGTGAGGATGAGGGGGATTCTGTTTTTGTTGTTATTGCGGGGAGGAGGTGTGAGGGATGAGTTGCGGGAAATGCGAGAGATGCGGTCGAGGGCGTTTTCGACCACTGTGGAGGGGAAGTTGCGGTCCTTGTAAAACGAGGACATCTGGGATGTCCGGGAGTGGAACGCCTCATCTCGGGAGCAGATGCGGCGGAGGCGAAGGAATTGGGAATAGGAGATGGCATTTTTGCAGGAAGGTGGGTGAGAGGAGGTGTATTCTAGGTAGCTGTGGGAGTTGATGGGCTTGAAATGGATATTGGTTTCCAGGTGGATGCCAGAGATGGAAACAGAGAGGTCCAGGAAGGAGAGAGAGGTATTAGAGATGGTCCAGGTGAACTTAAGGTTGGGGTGGAAGGTGTTGGTGAAGTGGATGAACTGTTCGAGCTCCTCGTGGGAGTACGAAGCGGCGCCAATACAGTCATCGATATAATGGAGGAAGCGGTGGGGGATGGGGCCAGTGTAGCTGCAGAAGAGGGATTGTTCCGCATATCCTACAAAGAGGCAGGCGTAGCTTGGGCCCATGCGGGTACCCATGGCCACCCCCTTTGTCTGTAGGAAGTGGGAGGACTTAAAAGAGAAGTTGTTGAGGGTGAGGACGAGTTCGGCTAAGCGGATAAGTGTGTCAGTGGAGGGTGCCTGGTTGGGCCTGCGGGAGAGGAAGAAGCCGAGGGCCTTTAGGCCATCTGCTTCCATCCGTTTCCCTCCGTCTCTCTATTTATTTCAGAGTCCCCTTCCCCTCCCCCATTTCTGAAGAAGGCTCCAGACCCGAAATATCAGCCTTCCTGCTCCTCTGATGCTGCTTGGCCTGCTGTGTTCATCCAGCTCTACACCTTGTTATCTCAGATTCTCCAGCATCGGCAGTTTCTACTATCTCCTCATGTGTATAGAAATTGGAGGATCAAAGGCTAAATAGGAAGTACTGCAATAAATGACCGAGGTAATAGAGAGGCCTTGTGATGCTGGGATTATATCTCTGCCTTTAAGCCTGAAGCTCATGTTCCTTCTGTTGGTCATGGAAAGTGCAGTCATAATTGACCACACAGGTTAGTTGGCTGTAAACCTTTTCAACATGCCTGATGACAGATCCATTAGAGGCTGTAGTGCAGTGGTATAAAGTCAAGAGGGAGCTGCCTAGAGAGTCCCCAACATTGACTCTGGGCCCAAGGAAATCTCTTGGCATCAGGTCAAACATGGGCAAGGATATTATGACACATAACCTTCATTCAGCTGAGCTCTGTTTGGATGAAGCTCTGAAGGTTGCAAGGGTGGGGAACTTCAATGTCCAGCATGACAAATAACTCAGCGACACCATATTGACCAAATCTTAAAGAATCTGGTTGAGTCTGTAGCAGGTGGGGAGGGAACCAATAAGAGGGGGAAACATATTTGACCTCATCCGCTCCGATCTGTCTGCCGCATGTACATCTGTCCATGACAGTATCAGTAATAGCGAACACAGCCACCTTCATATTGGTAATACATTGTGTCGTGCGGCACTGTCACTGTGCTGAAAGAGACAGACTTCAAACAGATCTAGCAACTCCTGTCTGAGCACCCATGAGAGACAGTGGACTATGGTGTGGAGGTGCTGGTGTTGGACTGGGGTGGGCAAGGTCAGAAATCACATGACACCACGTTATAGTCCAACAGGTTCATTTGAAGACACAAGCTTTCGGACTCTCACCACTAATACCTGAAGAAGGACTGAGACCCTGAAAGCTTGTGTTTTCAAATAAACCTGTTGGACTATAACCTGGTGTCGTGTGATTTCTGACTGTGGGCCATCATTAGCAGCTGAATTGCAATCCCACACAATCTGCAATCTCATGGCCTGGCATATCCCCAACCCTGGTTCACTGAAGAGTGCAGGAGGGGCATGCCAGGACCAACACCCCAGGCTTAAAAATGAGATGTCAACCTGTTGAAGCTACAGCATACAACTATTTGTGTGCCAAACAGCATGAGTAGCAAGTGATAGACAGAGCTAAATGATCCCACAGCAAACCATAAAATCTAAGCTCTATAGCCCTGCCACATCCAATGTGACTCATTGGAAGAGAAAACTCCACAAACATCCCCATCCTCAATGACGTAAGAGACCAGTGCATTAGTGCAAAAGATAATGCTGAAGCATTTGAAGCAATCTTCAGTCAGAAATGCCAAATGGATGATCCATCATGGCATCCTCCAGAAGTTCCCAGCATAACAGAAGTCAATCTTCAGCCAATCATTTCTCTCCCAGATGCCCAATCATGCTCACTGATGCCAGTTTTGGATCTGCCAGGGTCCCTCAGCTCCTAACCTCACTACAGCCTTGGTTTAAACATGGACAAAAGAGTTGATTTGCAAAGTAGAGGTGAGAGTGACAGCCCTTGACATCAAAGTTTGACTGAGCTGTGGCACTAAGGAGTTCCAGCAATTCCAGAGTCAAGAACAATTGTTAGGGGATGGGTGGTGTTTTTAGTGGTGGAGTGGAGGACAGTTATCCACTGGTTGGAGTCATACCTGGCGCATAGGATCCAGACCCGAAATGTCAGCTTTCTTGCTCCTCTGATGCTGCTTGGCCTGCTGTGTTCATCCAGCTCTACACCTTGTTATCTCACATAGGAAGACGGTTGTGGTTGTTGGAGGTCAGTCACCTCAGCTCCAGGACATCTCTGCAGGAGTCCCTCAGGGTAGGCTCCTAGGCCCAAACATCTTCAGCTGCTTCATCAATGACCTTCCCTCCATCATAAGCTCAGAAGTGGGGATGTTCACAATGATTGCACAATGTTCAATGACTCCATTCGTGACTCCTCAGATATTGATACAGTCCATGTCCAATGTAGCTCAAATTGGACAATATCCAGGTTTGGGCTAACAATTTGCAAGTAATGTTTGCATCACACAAGGGCCAGGCAATAACTGACTCTACCAAGAGAGAATCTAACTATCATGATCTTGACATTCAATGGCATTAACATCAATGATCCCCTAATGTCAACATCCTGGGCATTACTACAGACCAGAAATTGAACTGGACAAGCCACGTAGTACGATGGCCATGAGCAGGTCAGAGGCTGGGAATACTGCAGTGAGTAACTCACCTCCTGACTCCCCAAAGCCTGTCCACTTTCTAAAAAGCTAAAGTCAGGGGTCTAATGGAATACTCCCCATTTGCTTGGATGGGTGCAGCTCCAACAACACTCAAGAAGCTTGACACCATCCAGAACAAAGCAGCCTGCTTGATTGACATTGCATTTACAAGCATCCACTCCGTCCGCCACCAACGCTCAGTAGCAGCAGTGTATACTATCTACAAATACACTGCAGAAATTTGCCAAAGATCCTTAGACAGCACCTTCCAAACCCACGACCACTTCCATCTAGAATGACAAGGGCAACAGGCACATGGGAATACTACCACCAGCAAGTTCCCCTCCAAGCCACTCACCATCCTGATTGGAAATATATCTCCATTTCTTCATTGTCACTGGGTTAAAAACCCTGGAATTCCCTCCCTAAAAGTGTTGTGGGTCTAATTGCATGCCAAGGACTGCAGCTGTTCAAGAAGATAGCTCACCATCACCTTCTCAAAGGCAAGTAGGGATAGGCAATAAATGCTGGCCCTGTAGTGAAGTAGTGAAATAATGAAGGCCTGAATGAATAATTACAAAATAAAATAAGAACTGATGTTGCCAACATTGCACCAACAGAGAAAAAAGATCAGTAATGAGAAAAGTTAGATCTCACACTCTCTCCCCAACATAAACGTAGCGATGGATAGGTCTCAATTGGTAATGTGACCGAAATCCCCAAACCATCTCCAGAACCTGGCCTCAATAGTGTAGATCCTTTATTGACACATGTATATAAAACTACAGTGAAAAGTGCTTTCTTGAGTGCAAAATGTAAAGTATCGACATGTTCCAGCGCCATCTTGAAATACTGAATATATTGCAAGATTGTACTGCAACAGAGTTCATCCTCCTTCTCTTCTTCTTGTTACCCTCTGCTGCTCTTCATTTCACTGCTTGATATCAGCTGGGGTCTCTGTAATGAGCTTTGGGTGGTCCTCAGTTACGAATGGAGATGAGGTGAACTGCCCAGGTTTTGGAAAACTCTCTCCAACAGCTGGTTGGTCATAGTCAGTCATCCTGAAAATCCTGCCATTCCTCTGCTCTGGAGAGGTGCAGGGGCAGGTCACTGCCCACTTTTGTGGGTCCAGTCTGCCCTTGGCTAATCCAAATGCCCCTTGCTGAGTGACTCTCATCTCCCCTGGGCCACGTGGTCACAACTCAGGCGCTGACTGAAGAACTAGTCATTGGGCTGGGGAGGACAGAGAACTGACCAATGTACTCTACAAAACCCCCTGAGCTACTATTGATTCAGTCTTGGAATCATTGAATCCCTGCAGTGTGAAAGTAGGCTATTCGGTCTATTGAGTCTGCACCAACCCTCCAAGGCGCATCCTACTCCACCTTAGCCAACCCCACATCCCAGCCAACCTCCATGTGTAACCCCACATCCACCTTAGCCAACCCACCCTACGTATCCATCCCTGGACACTTTGGGCAATTTAGCTTGGCCAATCCACCTAACTTGCACATCTTTGGACTGTGGGAGGAAACCCACACAGAAAAGGGGAGAACATGCAAATGCAGCACGAAAAGCTGCCCGAGGCTGAAACCGAACCTGGGTGCCTGGCGCTATGAGGCAGCAGTGAAACAACAACCCTATCAGGAATTGAAAACATGACAGAACGTCAATGCTCCCAATACAGCAAGGCAGTTACTCCTGAGAACTCTCCTGATATTTCACTGCCAATTCAGTCCAAAATGCACATCTGCGTGATGTAGGTTTCATTTGTTGGGTCCTGTCTGTGTAAAGGAATGTGAAAACAACTGCACAGTTTTCAAAAATGTTGGTGTTGAGATCTGTCATGTCACCTCATCATTTGCCTTCTTGTCACTGGTATTAGTTTCACTGCAGATAGTAACTGGAGTAGCAGACTTCCTCAGGAGGCTGACGACTTACTCTTTGTCCAAGGACTCTCAGTGCATGGGACTGCACGTTTAACACTAATGTTGCAGTTTAGAAAACTGCGTTACAGAAAACCACCCAACTTTTCTTTCTATTGGAGGGGTTTCTCTGGTAATGCCTTGCCATTGAAAATTAACCCCAAGTGTAGAGTCTGCCCCTCCAACTCATTCTTCCATAGGATGTCAGCATTGAGGAACTTACTCCCTTTCGTTAGTGATTCAAAGGCTCATGAAACCCTGTGCTTGAATTCACCATGTCAATCTACCCCTCATTATTTTGCAGACTGTACTGTGGGCCTTGGGTCTTCAACCAGATTTTCCAATTAAAAGAACAATATAAAACCAAATGGATGAATCTTTTGTCATGAGTATGACCAGTAACAGGGAGGTTGGGAGGGTATGACAGAAATTTACCTCAGACTTTGGAATGATGGACAGCTCTAGTCTCCGCGCTCTCCCAGTTGATGTCAAAGTCTCTTTAAAGCCTTAACGCCTCTGGATAGTCACAGTATTACAGTTCTGGGACTTCTTTCATACTCATAATCCCAGCGATTTACAATTTGTAGCACAAAGAGACAGAAAGCTTAGCGAGGTAAAGGTCAGTCAGCACAAAGCAACATTGCCCTTTCTTTGTTAATCTCTTGACAGCTGGCAAGAAAAAAAAAGATTTAAATCCTCTATGGTTTTGTTTGTAGCCCTGGGCATAAAGAAAGGATTCAAATATTGGACAGTCACAGAAAACAGTATGGGGCGGTTATCAATTAGACAATGTGGGCCCAGTTGACAAGTTAAGCCCTAGCTTTTGTACACAGCCAGTCAATAGCTGTGGATGCACTCCCTATTATTCCATTACTGTCAGTGTGACATCCCGTCTATCTGGTTTATTCACTACATCGGGAAACATTATTACGCACAGAATATTGTGTCAGTCTAAAACTCACACCCTCAAAATACTTTCCATGCTGTGGGTCAACCATCATTTTCAAGATTAAGTTTAATCGATTTTTTTTTAGTGAGCAGAGGGTATTGACAGGTATCAAATGAATGGTAGATAAATAATCTAAATTTCATGGAATAGGCATGAGTAGCTCAGTGACCTACGCCCGTTGATCTCTCAGTCATATTGCAAGCTCAAGCTGTAAAAGGATGTCATCAGCATTTGGAAATGTTTCAAATCATTTGCTGTTAAATGATGTACATCTCTAAAAAGATGATCCATGTTGTAGATGTCAGATTAGAGGGAAGGCAATGTTTTTACTGAGCTCTGAGATGCCTGGACCGGAAATGTGGAAAGGCCAGACTGTGTCAGCGGAGAGCTTCTTCAGTTCATTAATTCCCAAATGGGGGAAGGGTCCTGCCACAGACTTGATGAATAATGACCTTTCTCAGAGACCCAAGTAGCCTTCAGAATTATTCAATCCTCCTGACAGGTCTTCAGTGTTCTGGTGTGATCTGTAATCATCTAACAGTACATTGATTTCAATGAGTAACCCTTATTCTGCCGATTAACGGGAAATTCTGTGCAGTTACTCCGGGAATAACATTTACCTCATTAAATAAATAGGAATTTTTCATTCTGTACAGGAAGCAACCCTTAGTGTACCAAATTAACACCAATTCCATTCATATGCACAGCGAATAACTGCTCAATAAATGTGATTTCCACAGTTACAGTGCAGAACTGTTACTCTACAATAAAGACCAACACTAGAGTCATAGAGCCATAGACATGTACAGACCCTTCAGTTTAACTCGTCCATACCAACCAGATATTCTAAATTAATCTAGTTCTATTTGCCGGATTTGGCCCATATCTCTTTAAACCCTTCTTATTCATACACCCATCCAGATGCTTTTAAATGTTGTAATTGTACCAGCCACCACGACTTCCTTTGGCAGCTCATTCCATACATGCACCACCTTCTATGTAAAAAAGTTGCCCCTTGGGTCCTTTCTTTATCTTTCCCCTTTTACCTTAAACTTATGTCCTCTAGTTTTAGGCTCCCCCACCTCGAGGAAAAGACCTTGTCTATTCAACCCATCGATGCACCTCATGATTTGATAAACTTCTTTAAGATCACCTCTCAGCCTCTGATACTCCAGGGAAAATAGCCCCAGCCTATTCAGCCTCTCCCTATAGCTCAAACCCTCCAACCCTAGCAATACCCTTGTAAATCTTTTCTGAACCCTTTCAAGTTTCACCGCATCCTTACTATAGTAGGGAGACCAGAACTGCATGCAATATTCCAAAAGTGACCTAACCAATATCCTGTACAACCACAAAATAACTATCCAACTCCTGTACTCAATCCACTGACCAATAAAGGCAAGCATACCAAACTCCTTCTTCACCACCCTGTCTAACTGTGACTCCACTTTCAAGGAACTATGAACCTGAACCCCAAGGTCTCTTTGTTTGGCAATACTCCCCAGGACCATAATGTTAAATGTATAAGTCCTGCTCTGATTTGCCTTACCAAAATGCAGCACTTCACATTTATCTAAATTAAACTTCATCTGCCACCCCTCGACCCATTAGCCCATCTAAATTGCTGAATAAACAGACACCAGCTATAACATAATACAGGAAATGCTGGGAATACTCAATAAGATCTGTGGAAAGAGAAACAGAGATAAGGGGCTTAACATTACATTTTTTTCTTGTGGGGTTTGTCAATGTGAAGCTGAGTGAATTTCTCATCCATATCTTACCAAGCTTGCCTCATTAATTGCCAACCACACTCTCGTGGTGTCTTGCACATCCGATTTCAATCTTACTACGCACTGTTCAACTCGGCACTCACCAGATATTCCAGAATTCACCAGCGTCCCTTGTACCTGCGCCATCTTTAAAAGCATGTGGTACACCCAGACAAGCAATGTCAGTCCAGAGGTGCCCTGCACAGTTCCTGATGTTATCCCCAGACGTGGCAGACAAGGGGAAATCAGTGATAGTAGGGTGG
>NC_063356.1:38083734-38108865 GCF_021869965.1 Rhincodon typus | reverse complement strand
ACCAGCAGTGAAGGTCACGTCACCAGACCATGCCAGCCTGGTCTGAGGTTGCCAACTGGGTTAAAGCAAGCTCAGCTGTCTGGAGGAATGCCCAGCACTGTAGAAAGACTGTCAATAATTAGCGTAAATGTCATCGTTTTCTCTCCATTACCTCATACTCACTCTATCTCTGCTCCTGTGCCGACCTTGCACGAAGGTTCATGCTCTTACCACTCTCACTATCACCTGCAACACCTTTCCCACTCGCTCTCACCCTTCCTACCCCCATGCCAATAACCCTCATGCCCTCCATGCTGCCTACTCACTCGCCTGGGACACCTTACCCTCTGCACCAATTGCAATAGCTGTGCCACCCACTTACATCGTCCGTAATACGTGCCTCTCTATCATTCCACAAGGAAAACAATCCACAATAGTGAGTGCTATGACTAAGAGGGAAAAGCCCAGAGATGCAGCCTGGTCCAGTTCAGGAGCTGGGGGTGCGTCCCTGAGTGCACAGTGTCCCTGCTGCAGCTTTACAATGAGAGTTGCCGGTACAGCCTCAGGTACAACATTAAAATGCAGAAACACCTTGTAAGTGAATCACAGAAGTGCCAGGAGATTTCTTACAGCCTGGCATATGTTGGGTGCCAATGTTCACAGATGTGAGTTGTGTAAGGGAGGGGCCCGTGGAGTATATCTAAGATGTTGGAGAAGGGGTATCCAATGCGGAGCTGGTTCAGGGCAAGCAGTGAACTGAATTTGCTGGGTACCCACTCTGGTTTCCATGTCAAGGTTTTCCGATGTTGATCTTGTTTGGTAAGGTGGGACACTGAATGCTAAATGAGGGGAGTTGTGGCATCAACAAGGCATTTTGTACAATAGAATCCCTACAGTGTGGAAGCAGGCCATTCAGCCCATTGAATCCTCCAAAAAGCATTCCATCCAGACTCACCCCCTCACCCTATCTGTGTAACCCTGCATTTCCCACAACCCACCTAGCCTGCACATCCCTGGACACTATGGGCAATTTAGCATGGCTAATCCACCCGAACCTGCACATCTTTGGACTGTGGGAG
This sequence comes from Rhincodon typus, assembly GCF_021869965.1. Classification (NCBI taxonomy): domain Eukaryota; kingdom Metazoa; phylum Chordata; class Chondrichthyes; order Orectolobiformes; family Rhincodontidae; genus Rhincodon; species Rhincodon typus. The sequence goes on along the minus strand of NC_063356.1, from coordinate 38,107,807 downwards.
GAAACCAGAGAGCGCAGAGCAAACTCACACAAGACAGGAAGAATGTGCAAACTTCACACAGTCGCCCGAGGGTGGAATCGAACCTGGGTCAGTGGTGCTGTGGGGCAGCAGTGCTATCCAGAGACACACCATGCCACAAAGTGGGTACAGTAGCAGAGATAGGGTGAGTATGAGGTGTTGGAGAGAAGATGGTAGCATTTACACATCTAGCAATTAATAATGAGCTTCAATGAGAAACTCATTGCTTCTTAGCTAGAATCTTGTCACACCGCTTCCGTAAATCATAAAAGATGGAGCAAGTTGATCTGACTATTGAGATGGCCTCGCTACACTTGTCCCCAAATCTTTCCAAAAACCACAACATTCAGACCCCATAAGATGCCACCCAATATTCCAGAACACTGACACTCCTACAGAAATGATGAAAAGTCATCAGTTGAAAAGTTAATCTCTGCTTCTCTCCACAGATGTTGACTGATGTGCAGAGAATTTCGAGCATTTTCTCTGTTTAATCTCAGATTGTCAGCATTCGTCGTATTTGGGTTTTGTAATAGGCTCCAGCCAAGGTCAGAGGTCACTGACTCTGGTCTTGTTAACATCCAAGAATTTCACACAGACACAGTTTTAGAAATGGCCTAGTCAGTGACACCAAAACCCCTTAACAAATTAAACAATGGTAGTTTACTTGCTGCAGGCTAGGCCCTGAGATTTAGAATTGTTTCCCTGTCTTTTAACATATGTTTTGAAGCCACATTGTGTTTGGGCTCTTTACAGAGTGAGAGAAAGAAATGTCAAAAACTCTATCCAGGCTTAGACTTCAAAGTAATGCTATATTTTATACATTAATAACTAAATACTGCGGTAAATGGTAACCATGGATATACCTGGCTCTGATTTTATAGTTACATTTGGGAAAGACTAAATTACCCTCATGTGTTCATCTCCATGTGGTCTCGAGACTCTCTTATTCTAGAGTATTCTAGCTCTGCCCACTCTCTGCTAATTATGGTCAGTGATGTACAGCTACGTGACATCATTGCAAGGTTGCTCCAGGATCCTAAAACCCTTATACCACACTGTGGACCTTTCCATTTCTCTCTTCTTGAAAATACTTCCTAAAACGTAGCCCATTGATAAAGCAATCTGCTGTAATGTCATATGTGGCTCGGTAACAGACCTTGCATGACAATGTTGCTGTGAAGCATAGGGGAAATTTTATTATATGAAAAAGGCACTACACAAATACAAGTTGCTGATTCTGATTCAGTAAATTAGTCTAGCAATAGTATATTGCCGTGGGAAGTTAGAATGAAAGTCGTGTCTAAATTTTACAAGGAGTGCTGTCGACCCAACTGGATGTGGTTAAGGTGATATATAAACTACTATATAGCGTGGTTTTAACTGATATTTTGCTTCTTGAACTATGTCCAAAGGAACATTTCCTGATGATCTCCTGATGGGCATCTTTACAGTTCTAGAGATTGAACTCTGACTCAGTGCATTATGCTCTGAGCTTCGACTGATATAGAATTATCAACGTTAAACTGTTAAACAACAATAGACTGCAGCTAATAGTGACCCCTGGACTGTTGATTCAGGCAGATTCCCTGGGTTGTTATGTTGTCACATTGGAAACCGATATTGTTCATTCAAATACCGTTCACAAGAAATCAGGACTCAGTACCTTGGCTGAGCAGGGTGGGTTTGAACTGACATAACTATCTGCACACATAATTATTTCTACTGACAGCCTTAGTATGGGAGGTAGAACGCTGTCACAGCATTCTGCCAGTGCCGTTGTTGGCATTAGCACACAGGCCACTTCAAGATTTTCCATTCAGTCTAGTGATGTCGGTCATGGTTGTGAATCTGCGCTTGAGTTTGCTGGACAATCTTTCCCTGAAGCATAGCGGGGAGGTGGAAGGGTTCAGAGCACACTGAGACAATGTAAACAACACTGCTCCTATCTGGAGAGAATCTGCCTTAAAGGAATGAGCAGCACTCTCTGCTAAGATCTGTCTCCAGTTAATTCGAACTAGGCACCAGTTGTAGTGGGGAGACATGTTCCATCACTCAATACAGTTCTGCCTCGGAGACTTTGTTTTTGTATTATCTGTGGTCAGGGCAACATAAGTAAAGCATGTGTTTTGTTGAAGCGTGTTCACATAGCTGCATTTACTACAGGTTCCAACCCAACAGCACAGTGATGCCCGGGATATCCTGGCAGCATTGAGAATCCCCATCTGTCAACATCAACCAAACACTGCACATGGGATCTACAAGTTATTGCTGATAAAAACAACCCAGCAAAAAATTTTAAAATATTGTGTGCTTTGCTCATTTTATAGACTCATAGAGTCATCCAGCACGGAAACAGACCCTTCGGTCCAACCAGTTCATGCCGACCATGTTCCCAAACTAAACTAGTCCCACCTGCCTGCACTTGGCTCATATCCATCCAAACCTTTCCTATTCATGTCCTTATCCAAATATCTTTTAAACGTTGTAATTGTACCTGCACCCATCACTTTCTCAGACAGTTCATTCCACACACAAACCACTCTCTGCATAAAAAGTTTGCCCCTCATGTTGTTTTAAATTTTTCTCCTCTCGCCTTAAAAATAAGCCCCCTAGTTTTGAACTCCCACCTCTTAAGGAAAAGACCCTCGCCATTCACCCCATCTATGCCCCTTATGATTTTAAAAACCTCAAAAAGGTCACCCCTCAACCTCCTATGCTCCAGTGAAAAAAAGTCCCAGTCTTTCCAGTCTATTTTAATATCTCAAACCATCCATTCCCAGCAGTATCCTGGTAAATCTTTTATAAACTCTGTCCAGTTTAATAATATCCTTTCTATACAGGGCAGAACTGAACACAGTACTCCAGAAGATGCCTCACCAACATCCTGTACAACATCAACATAATGTCTCACTCCTATACACAAGAGTTTGAGCAATGAAGTCGAGTGTGCTCAACGCCTTATTGACCACTCTGTCTACCTGTGACGCAAATTTCAACGAATTATGTACCTGGACCCCGAGGTCTCTCTAGTCTACAACACTACCCCACAAATATTTGAGATTCAAACATAACAAGAATAGGGTTTTCTCTAAGCATCCCTTTCCTTTCTGGGCAGCTTGTCAGGGTTGGGGATGACTTGATTGCTCTCACCTTCAACGGGTTCTATAAGGATCGAAAAATTCGATGTGCAATCTTTGCATTCACTCTGATGACTGGCTTCACCTCTGCACATTCCTGATGGAGTCTCCCAATGTGGTCAGTGCCTTCCCAAATGTCCCTTTTCCAGTTTGGTCCGTCACAAGACAGGATCTCCCATGAGATCTCATCCAGGGTGCATTAAAGACATGTCCCAAAGGATGGGGACATTGATCAGGAATCAACCAATTGTTTCATAAAACTAATTTACCTTTCGGTAGCCCTGGAAAGAAAGACTTGCATTTATGTTTATGTTACTGTGTGTAGTTAGTGCTGGAGACACAGAAGTTGAATTTGCACGCACAAACCTGAGGTCAGCAGTGAGATACAGGCTTTGCCTTCAGCAAAATATTTCTCCCTAATGCAGCAATAACATAATATCTGGACATGGTCTTAGGATATTCAACAGATGTTTGTCACGGTTCTTGGCAAGTATAAATATTACTGTCACAGACTGAAATTTAAAGGTAGGCAATAGCCTAGTTGTATTATCGCTAGACTGTTAATCCAGAGACCCAGTTAATGTTCTGGGGACCTAGGTTCGAATCCTACTATGGCAGCTGCTGGAATTTGAATTCAATAAAAGCCTGGAAAGAAGAGGCTAATGATGACCACAAAACCATTGACGATTGTCAGGAAAAACTTCCATCTGGGTCCTTTAGCAGAGGAAGTCTGCCATCTTCAACCGGTCTGGTCTATAGGTGGCTCTCAACCCCAGCAATGTGGTTAACTCTTAATTGCCAGTTAGGGATGGGCAATAAACGCTGGCCTGGCCAGCAATGCCCTTGTCCCATGGATGATTTAAATAAAAACACACAGCAAAGAGCAATGAGATACACTTGTTAGTTGCTTAAGGGATACATATTTGGCAGGAGTCCTTCCTGGGTGTTCTTCAGAACAGAGTTCTCTGAGAGTGCTGATAGGCTGTTGGATTTTCACAGGACCATGGAGATTCCAGATGACCTTTAAAAAAGGATGTGCGGGATCCAGACACCCTGAAAGCATTCCCACTATCTTTCTGGGAATCTCCTGTCTGGACCCAGTTCCAAGTAATAGCACTTGGAGCTTGTTAGTCCTGCCTCAATTTCCAAAAAAAATTCTATTTCACTTCATGTGGGAAAGATGAAGTCAGCAGTGAAATACAAGCTTTGCCTTTGGCAAGGCATTTGTTCCTAATGCAGCAATGCTTACATTAGCTTCCATAACATAAGAACTAGACATAGTCTTAGAATATTCAATAGATGTTTAATATGGTAAGTATAAATATTACAGCCATAGGCACTTCAATATCTGGATTAATATTTAGTTATTTGGTTACAAACCATGTGTTATCCTTCAAGTAGTCCAAGTCTAAGATGGAGTCAGAGACCTTTATAGCTGAGTCACTTGCTAAGATACAGTCATAATATCATGACCGTGTCTCTTAAAAGTATACTGCACACTAACTGGGAGACATAAATTGACTGAGGAAAGGTTCTATAGAAGGGTAGCTGTTTGTGAATATCCTCTTCTTAGAGCAGAGTCGGGAAAAGAAAGCTAGATGCTGCTTTCTCTTTTACTTTGCACTTTGATGTTTGATGGATGTGTGTTAGTCAGGAACTCAGAGTCATTCAATCATGGGTTTCCTTCACACTCCGAAGCTTTGATAACATAATCGAGGTCTATTGCAGCACTGAGAGGATGCACCCCCCCTTTAGAATGTACCATTGTTCCATTGACTCACCCAATCAAAGTCCTATCACCCTCTTGCGTGGACATGAAAGATCCCATTGGAGAGTTCTGAAGGAGATGGAACGGAAAATTCCCATATCTCCTGTTTATCAAGATTTAACCCTGAACTATCATCCCTCAATCAGATTATCTGGTCATTATCTGCATAAGACCAGAGATAGGAGCAGAAATAAGCCATTCAGTCCATTGAGACTACCGTACAATGAGATCGAGGCTGATCTGATAATCCTCAACTCAACTTTTCTGCCTTTTCCCATAACCCTTGATTCCCTCAATGATTAGAAATCTCTCTATCTTAGCCTTAAATGTACTTAATGACCCAGCCTCAACAGCTCTCTGTGGTAAAGTATTCCACAGATTCACTATGCTCTGAAAGAAGAAATTCGTCCTTATCTCTGTCTCAAATGTGCGACTCCTCATTCTGGGATTGAGTCCTCTGGTCCTAGAATCCCCCACAAGGAGAAACAACATCTCCACATCTACCTTGTGACGTCCCCTAAAATCCTCTATGTTTCAGTAAGGTCGCTTCTCATCTTCTGAACTCCAATGAGCATAGGCCCAACTTACTCGACTTTTCCTTCTAAACCAGTCCCTCCATAACTGGTTCCAACCTAGTGAACCATCTCTGGACTGCCTACAATGCAAGAATAACTTTCCTTAAAAAAGGACCTCAATCTCAATAAAAACCGAAAGAACTGCGGATGCTGTAACTCAGGAACAAAAACAGAAGTTGCTGGAAAAGCTCAGCAGGTCTGGCAGCATCCATGAAGAAAAAAATCAGAGTTAACGTTTTGGTCTGGTGACCCTTTCTCAGAACTGCCCATCAGTTCTGAGAAAGGGTCACTGGACCCAAAATGTTAACTCCGATTTTTTTTTCACAGATGTTGCCAGACCTTCTGAGCTTTTCCAGCAACTTCTGCTTTTGTTCCTCAATTTCAATGCTGTTGGTGAGAATTTGCTGAATGAAATCTGGCTCCTATATTTCTGATATTATAATGGTGGCTATGCATTAAAAAGACTCATTAGTTGTAAATATAATCCTTTATTTTATTTCTTTACTTTAGTCTGTTGTGACAAGTGGTCAGTCATCGGTTTCTGATTCTGTCCTGATTGTAGATATGAATTAAACAAATAGTCGTATTTTTACTTTCAGTTGTGTCCTTTCCTGTAGTGATTGGAATGAGGTCAGCCAGGAGGACTTCATAGAACATGAGTTTCCTGATTGGGGTTGTTAACCTGGTCCAATCAGGGAGCCCTGGCTGACAGATAAGAACAGAAGTGTCAGACATCCTATTCACTCTGAGAGGTGGCTCTAGAGGAGCTGGATCAGTGTCAAGGACTCGCCATGTGTAAATAAATGGCAACTTGGAGATGGGATACTGGCCTCTGTGGAGTTACTTCATTTCCCTTAGTATGTCAGCAGAATGCTGTTGTAGGTTGTTACGGTCAACTGTATCAGACAGGACGCTGTGTTTTCTTATTGAGAGATAGGCTGATAGCAGCCATGGAATCTGACCACAAATATCTACCAATGTAGGAAGAGACAGTGGCTACATTTTGAAATGACCATCATCCTTGCCTTCATTGCTCAGAACATTGAATATAGGAGTTGGGACGTCATGTTGTACAGGACATTGGTGAGGCCTCTTCTGGAGCACTGTGCCAAGTTCTGGTTGCCCCGTTATAGGAAGGATAGCATTAAGCTGGAGAGGGTTCAGAAAAGATTTACGAGCATTTTGCCAGGAATGGAGGGTTTGAGATATGAAAATAGGCTGGCACTTCTTTCACTGGAGCATAGGAGGTTGAGGCATGACCTTATCGAAGTTTATAAAATCATGAGGGGCGTAGATGAGGTGAATGACAAGGGTCTTTTCCCTACAGTAGGGGAGTTCAAAGCTAGGGGACATACTTTTAAGGTGAGCGGAGAAGGATTTAAAAAGGACATGAGGGACAACTTTTTTACACAGACAGTGTCCTGTGTGAAATGAACTGCCAGAGAAAGTGATGGATGCAGGTACAGTTATAACATTTAAAACACATTTGGATAAGTACATGAATAGGAAAAGTTTGGTGGGATTTGGACCAAACGCAGGCAAGTGGGACTAGTTTGGTTTGGGAACATGGTCGGCATCGACTAGTTGGACCGAAGCATCTTTGTCTATTCTGTATGACTATGACTATGTGACCGTTACTTGATGGAGGTGAACATGAGAATGCTTTGGAAATGCACAGCATTGTATCAAACCTGGAAGGAATATGTGACTGGAGGTTGGTCATTCTGCAACTCAATTGGATCATGGTAGATCTGTACTTCAGCCCCTTTGCTCCATATCGCTCCAGACCCTCAACCAGCAAAACTCAATCGTAGCCTTTGAAAGGTCGAATTGTTCAGTTATCTCCTTGTGTTCCCTGCCCAAAGGCAGGTAATACACACACCTCCACTTAGGGTAGGTCAAGAAGGCAGGTTCGAAATCCATCCTGGCTGGAATGGGGAATTGAATCTTGTGCTTTTAGCACTAAAATGATCCATGCAGGCCATCCAGCCAATTGCTCCACCCCTTCCCCCAAAAGGATTCAGGGTTGCTGTGGCAACATACACTTACATGCATGTAGCAGCTTAGAGCTATGGGCAGGAGAGGCTCTAATTTTGTCCCACTGTATGGTTGACCAAGAATCTCTTCCCCTCCTGTTGCCTGTCATTGGTGCATGTTGAAAAGATTTACAATCTGAAACTCAATCCGGCTGTGTTAAGAAACCACTTTCCTTGGTCATCAAGTTCTGGATTGGGATTGGAGCCTGGAATTTCCGGTGCAGAGGTGGGGATGCTAGCACTGCACTACGAGATCTCACTATTTGATATCCTTTGGGGAAAAGAAATTGATTCCATTATTGATTGAAATCAGGAAATAGTCCCTGGGGAAAACACAGGAAGGTGGAGTTGAGTCTATTAATCCACCATGATCCCTTTGAACAGTGGAGCAGACTGAATGGTCTATCTTTGCTCCTACATTGTGTGGTCTTATGGATTCCAGTATTAAAATAGAATCCCTACAGTGTGGAAGCAGGCCACTCAGCCCATCAAGTCCACACCCAGCCCCTGAAGAGCATCCCATCGAGACCCACCCCATCCCTGTAACCCTGCATTTTCCATGGCTAATCCAGCTAACCTGCACATCTTTGGACTGTGGGAGGAAACTGGAACAAACCCACACAGACCCAGGGAGAATGTACAAACTCACAGACGGTCACCTGAGGGTAGAATCAAACCCAGGTCCCTGGTGCTGTGAGGCAGCAGTGCTAACCACTGAGCCACCAGGACAAACATCTTCTAGTAGGTCCAAAAAGGGGTTGAAGAAAATACATGAGATGGATATAATTGAGAATGGCAAAGGACTGGGCATTGAGTTTATATTGAGCAAAGTGGTAGATACAGGCTGTGCATTCAATAATTGTAAACCATTGCATTAAAGGTGTTTGTTGTGTTTTTTGCAGTAAAAGTCAATGTATTTGTTTAATCTCAAAGTTCTAATTTTAACTTTCTTTTCCCAGATTCTGTCTTCACCCTGGTGAGACACATGTTCAGTGTCCATCTGAGAAGCGGCCAGTGAATCATCTTGAAGGTCCAGCATTGAGGTGGCTCCCTCTTACCCCTTCCTCATTCTCCTAACCACCTAACACAGCCTCCCACTGGAGCTTTGGACCATGGAGTTGAAGGTGTGGGTGGACGGAGTTCAGAGAGTGGTCTGTGGAGTCAACGAGAAGACCACGTGCCAAGAGGTGGTCATAGCCCTGGCACAGGCCATGGGTAAGGAAAGTATTCTCTGTCTGATGCTGGGTGGTACCTCATTAGACTGAACTATATCCCTCAACATTCAGACTTTATTCCAAATCAGAACTGGCAGGATCACCCTCATCATATCGGGGATTTGGGTGTTGGGGGTGTGGGCGTGGTCTGTACTCATTGGAGTTTAGAAGATTGAGAATTGGCTTTAATGAAACATTTGAGATTGTTCGGAAGCTTGACAGGATAGATGCTGAGAGGTTAGAATTTAGGACCATTGGCAGTTAGCACAGTGGCTGAGTCTTTAGAACTGCTGCCTCACAGTGCCAGGGACCTGGGTTCGAGTCCATCCTCAGGTGACTGTCTGTGTGGAGTTTGCATGTTCTCCTGTATCTGTGTTGATTTCCTCCAGGAGCTCTGGTTTCCTCCTCCAATCCAAACATGTGCAGGTTAGGTGGGTAGGTTATGCTAAATTGCTCACAATGTGTGGGTTAGCTGTGGGATAATGGGAATAGGGTGGGATGCTCTTCAGAGGCTCAGTGTAGACTCAATGGGCCAAACAGCCTCTAGCTGCATTGTAGGGATTCTATGACATAATCTCATAGTAAGGGATTGCCAATTTAACACAGAGAAATGAGGAGGAACTTCTTCTCTCATAGGACAGTGAATCTGTGGAATTCTTTATGGCAGACAACTGTTGGATTTGGATCATATTGAAGGCTGAGATTGAGAGATTTTTAATCTGTAAGGGAATGAAGGGTTGTGGGGAAAAGGCAGGAAAGTGGAGTTGAGGATTATCAGATCAGCCATGATCTCATTGAATGGCAGAGCAGACTCAGTGGTCTACTTCCTCCATTTTGTTTCTGTGCTCTCCTCATTTCACACAATTACTGTGGACTGTTTGTGGGGGGTGGGAAGAGAAGTGATAATGGGCTTTGCCCGTGACTCTGACCCTTCAGAAATGTAAAGCCTAGGAATCACAAGGGATGGAGGAATCGGGGAGGAATTTGTGTCCAATGGGGTGTTTCCAAATGTATCTACTAATCCCTGAGGACGCTTTCTGATGGTTTTATTCTTATTCAATCAGCTGCTTTCCAAAAAACAGATCATTGGGTGCTGAAATAGGCTCCATCCTTGCACATTACTGGCAACAGCGGATAATGGAGTCTCTGGTTTTTAAAGGGGGAAGTATTCTGCCTTTTTAATGCAGGAGGAGAATTAGAAAATGGAAGCAAAAAAGGACCATTTCGTGGGAATAAAGTCTAGGCCAAAAGGACATCCAAATGGCAAATTATATTGGTTTGTGTGACATTCTAGGCCTTTAGACACTGTTTAAAACTAACATTTGATTCCCTGCTTGCTATAGTTCCTTGTTTTACAATCCCTTTTTGAAATTGGGAAATTCTGGTCAGTCTTCCCTATTCTGGCCAGGCCGCACCATCTGGTTATATAGTGCCAAGAGGAGCAGATATCCTCTCCCCATCACCGATACAGGCTTGCTTATCCTGGGGCCCACCTCAGATCTACTCGCCCTGCCACGATCACTGCTTTCCCTTTCTCCCCACCCAAGGGGTTTACTAGAAGGCTGCTTTTTGGGTCAGGCTGCCCAGACTGGATGGATTAAAATGGACAAACTGCCTCTGGTGACACTAGCAGTTTACTCCAGTTGCTGAAATGAAACCTGAGGCCTAATATCGGGCAAATGATGTGTGCCCTTGCTTATATGCTGAGAAACAGTCTGTTATGAATATTCATAGTAAAGTTGTCAACACCATCTCTGAGGGAGAGAAGAATCTTTAAACTGAGAAGAGATTGGCTTAAATAGAATGCTTTAATAAAAAGCGAAACTCGTAGTACTACTCAGTTAGTTTCTCTGGGGCAGTTGAAGTAAAAACCATCCCCTGGAATCCTGACTTTTCTTGGACTTCCCTCCACATTTCTGACAAAGTTAGATGGTGCAGCAGCGGATTGATAGAGAGGATTCAGTGCATTGACCCCTCACTGCCAACATTAACCCCTCACTGCCAACATTGACCCCTCACTGCCAACATTGACCCCTCACTGCCAACATTGACCCCTCACTGCCAACATTGACCCCTCACTGCCAATATTGACCCCTCACTGCCAACATTGACCCCTCACTGCCAACATTGACTCCTCACTGCCAATATTGATCCCTCACTGCCAACATTGACCCCTCACTGCCAATATTGCCATTTTAGTCCAATGTAGTCACACAGTGGTCAGCCAAGGTGATGACTGCCCCACCTGCTGGAAACAGCAGGCATTGCAGCTTACTCAACAAAATCGGAGCACCCTAGTTGGAAGCTAAACTGGACAATTAACTAGGGGAAGAGTTCCTCTGGACACCATCATTGGTCACAAACAAAGGAACGTTTGACCCAATTGTAATGGATTCTACAGGCTGCTATTTTAACGCAGGTGTTATTACAGCTTTATTTGAAATGTATCCTCACATCCGCTGAATTAATGGACAAAGGAACAGCTTACAAAGTGGCTTTTGGTATTTCTCAGCTGATAGCATCACTGGTCATTTTTTAGCTGTTGTGTAACGGGCCAGTTAATGAACTCATCAGGAATGTGTTCATGCATAACAGCCCGAATGATATCTGCCCCACAGATCACCCGAATAAAAAGCTTGAATTTATACAGTGCCCTTCACAACCACCAGATGGCTCAAAGCACTGTATAGCCAATGTAACGCTGTCACTATTGTAGGACATATGGCAGACAATTTGCACCCAGCAAGCTCCCACAGACGTAATAATGATCAGATAATTTTGTCACATTTTGCAATATTAAGTGAAAGGCAAATTTTGCATAAAACACTGGGAGTAACTCCCCTGCTGTTCTTCAAAATGTAGTGTCATGCAATCTTTAATATAGACGTGAGGGTCAGATGAGGTTAGTTTCTAATCTGAAAGACATCACCTCAGACAATGTCAGTTTAGAGATTTACACTGGAGTTCTGAGGCTGCATTTTACAGACCTCACCCAATACAACCCCCTCTCCAAAAAAAAAACGCATGTTCTTGGCAGGTGAGTGTAAACATGGCAGCAATAAGCAAAATACTTATGATGCTGGAAATGTGAAACAAACGCAGGGAGTGCTGGAGAAGCTCAGCAGGATCTGTGGAGAGAGAAACAGAGTGAAACTTTCAAATCTGGTACGGCTTCTTCCGAATTGGGTCTGCTTCACTTCTGAAGAAGAGTCATATCAGAGTTGAAACATTAACTCTGTTGCTCTCTCGAAATATGATGGGTTTAATGTTTTAGCAAAGGTCTGTAGCTCGGGTTGTGGATGGAGTTGTTGGTTGGTTTGCCGAACTGAGTGGTTTTCGTGACAATGTTTTGTCTCCCTTCAAGGTGACGTCTTTAGTGCTGTTGTTCTGTCCTGCTCTGAATTTATATGGAACATAAACAAAGTTGCTGGGAAAGCTCAACAGGTCTGGCAGCATCTGTGAAGGAGAAAACAGAGTTAACATTTCGGGTCTGGTGACCCTTCCTCAGAACGGAATTTATATGATCTGGTCTGTCATGGTGGGAAATCCCATTTCCAGTTTTGTACTGTAGTGCTATGTAGATGGGGGCAATTTCAACATGTTTGTTTCTCGCACCGGTGGTTGAAAACTAGGCCTCCAGGAATTCTCATGCTTGTCTTTGTTTTGCATGTCCCAGTATTGTTACTTCGTCCCAGTTAAACTGATATCCTTCTACATCGGAGTGTATTGAAACGAGGGAGAGTTGGTTGTATTGTTTCACTGCGAGTTGGTGTTTATGTACCCTGGTGGCAGGTTTCCTGCCTGTCTGTCCTATGTAGTGGTTCTCGCAGCTGCTGCAAGGTATTTTATATATCACATTTGCCCTTCTTATTTTGGGTAAGGGTCTTTCGTCTTTGAGAGTAACTGGCTGTTGGTTTGTGTGCTATTGTTATTCCAAGAGGTCGTAAGAGTCTTGTAGTCAGTTCTGATGTGTTTCTAATATAGTTTAGGGTGGCCAGTGTGTGGGGGCATACAGTGTCTTGTTGTTGTTTATTTGCTAGGCGTTGGCAGATGAAGCTGTTAGAAAACCCGTTGCTCTTGTGGGTGTTTTTGGGTGTTCCTCTTCGTTTTTGTGCAGCTGTGGGGTGTTGCAGTGCGTAGAAGGATATCAGTTTAACTGGGATAAAGTAACAGCACTGGGACAGCAAAGCAAAGCCTAGCACGAAACTTCCTGGAAGCCTGGTTTTTAACCACTGGTATGATAAACAAACAGCTATACAGCACTGAAGATGAAGAAGGGAGATGAAACGAAAACCAGTCAGCTCAGTGAAGCAACCAACAACTCCAAATATGACGGGTGACTAGCTACCATCCTCATGCCAACCTACAGGGGGTGGGCAAATTGCCCTCCTATCTGCCCGGCCTTAAGCCTACTGAGCTGCTATATAAATGCAAGTTGTGAAAGGTGCTATATCAATTTCTTTCTACTGCACTGAAAGATCCTGGGGTGGGTCTGTGAGCCACATCTCATTTTCCTTATGTCATGGAAACCCGGTGTTAGCAACCCTCTTTCTCCATTTAATTTGCAGGCCGCACTGGGCGCTACACTCTAAAGGAAAAGTGGAAGGACATTGAAAGGCATTTCACACCAGATGAGAAACTCTTGCCATCCCTCAGTAAGTGGGGCCAACAAACGAAAGACGTTCAGCTGATACTAAACCGCACCGGGCCTTCCCTCAACCTGCAGCCTGTGTCAGAGAAGCACAGAAGGCCAGAGAGGAGTGTTCACAGACAGAGCCTCCCTCCGTTAGCAAAACTACGGAGTAAAAGTGACAAAAACAGTCATGTGAAGGAAGCCAAGAGAAAGTCCCTAAATTTTGCTGAAGGGGCTCGAGAGTGGCTGGGATTGTTTGGGAAGAGCAAGGAAGGAAAGGTCAAGGGCAAAGACCCTGGGCCTGAGAAGAAGGCCTCAAATTCTGACCAACATCTGGGAGAGGAGCTGAACCAGCTGCTGCAGCATCAGCAACAGAAGCTGACAAGTATCCAAGCTGAGCTGGAGGCGAGTGAAATGGAAATCGCAAAGCTACAGGAAGACAATGAGCCAAACACCCACGAGGAGATCATCAGGCTCCAGGAGCTGATAGGTGAGAGGAGCACGGAGGCAGAGGAGGTGGAATTCTGGGAGAATGAACTGAAAGCCGAGCAGCTCCATGGGGCAGAGCTCCGGGAGCAGCTGGAAGAAATGAAGGAGAAACTGGAGGAGTGCGAGGAGAAACTGAGGGACTGCCTGCTGAAAGCCCAGGACCTGGAGACTGATCTAGAGATTGTCAGGTCTCAGAGGGAATGGCAAGAGGCCAAATCCTGCCATGACATCAGGATCAAGGTAGAGGAACTGAAAGAGGAAATAACTGTTAAATCTCAGGAAGCTGTACGACTGGAGCAGGATGTAAGGCTGGTGGAGAAGGTCATTGACAGGGTGGAAAATGAAATTCAGGTCAGTCTGTAGGAGGATTTTGGACAAACCTGGTGATTTTTTTGTGTTTGTATGTTTAATTTGTCATTGCTCAGAGAGTAAAGAGCTACAGAAAGGATGTTGTTGTTGGACTTTATAGCAAATAAACACGTTGTGTGCACTTGTACCCAGGATAAGTGTACTCTCTATGTGACTGTGCCATGTCAAAGGAACAACTGAAAACAGGTCCTCTCCTAAAAATTCTGATGGTCTTCCATTACACACACACACACACATAAACACACACACACACATTCTCTCTCACACACACACTCTGTCTGTCACACACACACATACACACACAGACTCCGAGATATACACAGACACACACACACACTCTCTCCCTCTCACACACACACACATACACACAGACACACACAGTCACACACATACACACAGACACACACATACACACACAGACTCAGACATATACACAGACACACACACACAGACACACACACACACTGTCTCTCTCTCACACACACAAACACACACTCTCTCTCTTACACACACTCTCTCTTTCTCCCTCTCTCACACACACACACACACACACACACACACACACACAAACTAACCTGCGGTGCTGAGGTTAATTGTAAGATCTTTACCACTAATCTATTCAGCTAATTCAACAGCGAATGTGATTGAAGGTATCACCCTCACACCCCTTTGGCTGTCACTCACTCTGCTGTAATCCTTTGGTAACTAACCTTGACTGATATTGTACCTACTGGGGCCTCACAAGTCACAAACGTTTTAGAGTCCTGCATTGCACTGAGTTCCAGACTCACAGCTCCACCAATAATGAGGACCCAGCTCATGACACCAAATAAAACCTAAGCCCTTATCCAGAACAAGGAAATGAATCAGGGAAACTCTAAGGTGAGAACTGGGTTTTGTAGCTCTTACAATAGCAGCAGGAAATGGTCAGCTTGTCTAATAAACCTGTGCCACATCCCTTGTAACAGGAGCATCCTGACTAAACGTTTCTATCCCACTTCCCACTCTCCGTTTCCAAACATGTACAGCTATGGAATCACCTGGGAGATGGGACCAGTAAGGGGTGGAAGACCTCTGGGATAGTCCCTTGTGACCTGTTTCGGCAAATGAGAATAAGCCCAGGAGATCCCAGGGCCTTGAGTGTGCATCAACTGTTAGCCTTCAATTTGTGCTGATCTCTGACCACACATATTCCCTAATCCAGTCAGGAACCAGAACAGATCACAGAATCCCTACAGTGTGGAAACAGATCATTTGGCCCATTGGGTCCACACTGACCCTCCAAAGAACATCCTACCAGACCCATCCCTCTACGCTATCCCCATAAACCCACCTTAACCAATGGCTAATCTACCAAGCCTGGACACTATGGGCAATTTACCACGGCCAATCCACCTTAGTTGCACATCTTTGGACTATGGGAGGAAGCCAGAGCGCATGGAGGAAACCCACACAGACATGGGGAGAACGTGCAAACTCCACACAAACAGTCGCCTGAGGGGTGGAATCGAACCCAGGTCCCTGGCACTGTGAGGCAGCAGCGCTAACCACGGAGCCACCGTGCCACCATCTCCAGTGCTCCATTCTGGTTCAAATCTAACATCCCAAAACAGTAAAACAATCAGCACCAGAAAAATAATCTCAAAGGACAGGTTTGGTTCTAAGTGGAAGGTTTCAAAGTGTGAAAATCCTTTAGCATATTATCTCTGGGTTGCCAGGTGCTGGCTGTGTTTCAGTGACAAAAACAGAAGTTGCTGGAAAACCTCAGCAGGTCTGGCAGCATCTGTGGAGAGAAATCAGAGTTTACATTTCACGTGCAGTGACCCTTCCTCAGAACTGATGGTAGCTAGGAAAAAAGTTGGTTTCCACGGAGAAGACGGGGCGCAGGCAGGGAGTAAACAATAGATGGTGATAGAGCCCGAAAAAAGAGAAGGACAGAAACAGAAGTTGCTGGAAAAGCTCAGCAGGTCTGGCAGCATCCGTGAAGAAAAGATAAGAGTTAACGTTTCGGGTCTGGTGACCCTTCCTTAGAAAAGAGAAGGACAGTCGGACAGACAAAGGAGTGGATAACAATCAGCTGAGGAGAATGAATAGCTGCTAATGCAGAGAATTAGTGGTTAACAGTGCATTATCAGACCATGTGATAATAAAGCCTGGTGTGTAGGGGTTGGGGTAAGGATGCGGTAGAAGGCACCTTAAGCCCTAAAATTGTTGAACTTGATATTGATTTTAGAAGGCTGGAGGATGTGTGTCAGAGACCCTGACAGCACACACAGTGTGACCCAGTTAGGGTTAATGTGAACTTATATGGAACATTATGCTGTGAAATGTACATGTAGCTTCCAACAGCCTTGGATCATGTGTCTGTCACAGGGTTCGTGGGCCAATCAGGTGCTTATTATTAGGGGCATTGTTCAGCCAATTCAATCACATCATGGGGACTGTGGGGCAGGTTTCCTCATTTAAATAAATGGCAGCGTTTAATTTGTCTTTGGGTCCATATTAAACACAGAAGAACAAATAGGAACAGAAGTAGGCTATTTCAAACCTGCTCCACCATTCAATACTAACATGGCTGATCATCCAGCTCAGTCCCTGGTCCTGCTTTCACCCCTTACCTTTTAAACTATGTTTAACTCCTTTAAAACATTCAATGTTTTGGCCCCAACTGCTTTCTGTGGCAGAGAATTCCGTGGACTCATCGCTGTCTGAGTGAAGAAATTTCTCCTCATCTCAGTCCTAAACAGTCTATCCTGTATCTTCAGACTGTGACCCCTGGTTCTGGATGGTCTGGGCATCCTTCCTGCATTTGCCTTGTCTCTTCCTGTTTTGAATTTTATAAGTTTCTAACTCCCATGAACATAGCCCTTACCGATTCAATCTCTCTTCATATGTCAGTCTTGCCATTCCAGGAGTCAGTCTGATAAACCTTTAATGCACTCCCTCCAAGTCAGAACATCCTTCCTCAAGTAAGGAGATCAAAACTGCACATAATACTCGAGATAGGAGGAACTGCAGATGCTGGAAAATCTGAGATAACAAGGTGTAGAGCTGGATGAAAAATCTGATGAAGGGTCTAGGCCCGAAACGTCAGCCTTCCTGCTCCTATGATGCTGCTTGGCCTGCTGTGTTCATCCAGCTCTACACCTTGTTATCACATAATACTCAAGTTGTGGTTTCACCAAGGCCCTGCACAATTGCAGTAAGACTCCTGTACTCTGCTCCCGTACTCAAAACCTCTTGCTATGAAGCCAACATATCATTTGTCTTCTTCATTTCCTGCTACATCTACGATGTTTACTTTCAGTGAGCGGTGTATAAGGACACCATAGCACCTCTCCATTTCTCAATCTATTGCCTTTCGGAAAATAATTAGCCTCCCTGTTTCTGCTGCCTTGGATAACCACACATTTATCCAAATTATACATCATCTGCCATGCATTATCCAACTCAGTCAACTTGTCCAAATCACATTGAAGCATTTCTGCATTCTCGTCACTACATACCTTCCCTCCCAGCTTTGCATTGTCTGCACACTTGGCGATATGACATATGGTCAGCTGCATGTGTTCCACCTGGAGACCAAGGGTTACACCTGTACTTACAGCTGCCAACTCTGGTATTATTCAGGGAGGTTTCATCCTATGACTTCCTGCCTCCAACTGCCCTCGCCGTTGATCCTTCAATATCTCCATCCTCATGGTACGCTCTTTTCCCAGAAACAATCAAGAAGTGAGCAGCCTGTTTGTCGTTCAATGGGTTGACTCTTGACTGGCAGACAGCCAACTATTTCACTTCCCCCCCGCTCTAGTATTTGGATGTATAAAAAGCAAAAGTATTCAAGAAAGGTGAAAACAAAAGATAACTCTTTCTTCTGATTTAGTTCTCCTTTTCCTCCTTGATCAACTGAAGCAGTGTCCAATGTTAACCAGGAGATGCCAGGCCAGTCAGGGTGGGGTTGGAACCCTACAGTGTCCAGCCTTAGCAGAGAGGATTTAAGCAGCTCAGAGAACAAGCCTATTCCAGTAGCACACCAGCCTGTGTGTTCCTCTCCTGAGCTATTGGAGGAGTTTGCTGCACAACAATAAACCTAATTGGTTTTGCACAGCTAGATGCTTGATGAGTACCTACATCTGCCTGCAGTCTTCAACATAGAAACAAAGGCCTTAGGAGCAAGATTAGGCCATTCAGTCCATCGATCATGCTCCACCATTCCATTAGATTGTGGTTGATCTGGGTGTGATCTCAACATCACCTTTGTGTCAGTGAGTGTTCCCCATTCCCCGCCCTCTGTCCCACATTCCCTCCCTCACTCTCTCCCATCCCCCTCCCACTCTCCCATTCCCCGCCTCTGTCTCACACTCCTTCTTCCCCCATTCTCCTCCCCCTGTACCACACCCCTTCTCTCCCATCCCCCTCCCTCTTTCCCATCCTCCTCCCTCACTCTCCCATCCTCCTCCATCTCTCCTATCAGTAGCATGGTAGCTCAAAGGTTAGCACCGCTGCCTCACAGCGCCAGGGACCTGGATCCAATTCAACCCTTGGGTGACTGTCTGTGTGGAGTTTGCACATTCTCACTGTGTCTGTGTGGGTTTCCTCCAGGTGCTTCTGTTTCCTCCCACACTTCAAAGATTGGCCATGCTAAATTGCCCATTGTCCAGGGATGTGCAAGCTAGGTGGATCAGCAATGGGAAATGCAGGGTTACAGGGATAGGATAGGGGGATGGGTCTGGGTGGGATGCTCTTCGGAGGGTCGGTGTGGACTTGATTGCCGAATGACCGGCTTTCATGTTATAGGGGTTCTATGATCTTTCTCACATTCCTCTCCCTTTCTCCCACACCCCTTCCCAGTCTCCCATTCCCCACCCACCTTGATCTCTTGGGGGGTGCGAGTGAGGTTCCACAGCAGTCTGCAATCTGTGCACTTTGACCATCCAGCCATTGTCCATGTTATTTCCAATCCCGACCTCTGGCCTTCAATCTGCAGCTCTCTGATATTCCCCACCCACTCCCCAGCTCAGGAACAGCCATTTCCATTCCCTGACCTGAGTTCAGGTGGGACTGGTGATTGAACCTGCAACTGGCCTGGCTTGGCAACCTGCTGAGTAAAGTTCACTGCGCATTTAATGGAAATGTCTTGATCGAGCTTTAAGGTTTGGTACTGGTGTGCTCCTTGTCCAATGTTCTATGTTGAAATGCCCCTCTCCTTTGGCTTATCCCATGTTACACAGGGTCACCATGGTTCTGGTCGACCATTCTTCATGTGAGGACCTGGAGAGTGATAGATACGTTTCCCACTGCCAACCTTCCCCACTTATCCAGGTTGTATATGCGCACCAGTGGCTGGCTACTGTGGCCTACAGAATCCAGGGGGGCCCTTATTCCTCAAGTCTTCCAGTTCAGAGTCAGACTGGGTACCACAACTGTGCCCCTTCAACTCCCATTCAAATAGCCATTGATTATAAAACATGGATTCGATTGATGGGTTTGTTAGCAATCATGCCGTTGATGCCATTAGAATCATAGAATCCCTACAGTGGGGAAACAGGCCATTGAGCCCATCAAGTCCACACTGACTACCCAAAGAACATCCCACCCAGACCCACCCCCATCGCTGTAACCCTACATTTCCCATTCCCAATCCGCCTAACCTACACATCCCTGGGCACTACAATTTAGCATGGCCAATCCACCTAACCTACACATCTATGGAGTGCGAAGGAAACTGGAGCACCCAGAGGAAACCTAAGCAGACATGGGAGAATGCGCAAACTCCACACTGCCTGAGGGTGGAATTGAACCCAGGCCCCTGGTGATGTGAGGCAGCAGTGCTAACCACTGAGCCACTGTGCCATGTATGCCCCCCAAATCCTGCCCCCGCCACCGCTGTTGGGAAGATTATGTCTGGAAACGTATTCAAATCAAACAGGGACTAGGTATTTTAATTTGCTGGACTTGGATCTAGCTGTGCTCACTGATCTGTGCCAACAACTCTTGTTTCCCACCTCCTTCACTAATCCCAGAGGGTTTGGATGCTGTAATATGATTTGAGAGACTACATCCAGACAAGTTCAACCTTCCTAGATCGCACCTGGCACTACCAGTAACCGAATGGCTCATGGAGCTTCCACAGTATGATCAACATAGTTCAAATTAACACGCAATCTTTTCTTGGTAATTCTATCGATGTATAATGTCAGCTATTGTTTATTGCTGCATTCTGTATGAGTCTTAAATTTTGAGTCTGTTTGTACATGGCAAGTTTCCTGTAATGACCCCTTTCTATGTAAATAAAGTTATGTTTCATTTCTAAGTCATCAAAACAATCATTCTTTTCAGATGTCACCTCCTGAATTCTATATCACTAAAGCTTTTGAGGATTTTTGTACTGACTGGATTATTGAAAAAGGCATTCCTTCTCCTCACTCACCACCCCTCACCCCCACACTCAACTCATTCACCTCACACCCAGCTCACACACCCCAACCTCATTCACCTCACATCACCCAACCTCATCACTTCACACCCACTCACACTCAACTCATTCACCTCACACTCATCCTGTCCTCCTTCATCTTGCACCCACCTCACACTCAACCCAACCTCATTCACTTTAGACTCAACTCATTCATCGCATATCCACTTCACACCCACCTTATACTCATTCTGGCCTCATTCAAATCACACTGATCTCATACATAACTCATTCACCTCACACCTACCTCACACTCACTGTGACCTCATTCACCTCACACTCACCTCACACTCACCTCCCACCTCATCCTCACCCTCACCCTGACCTCATTCAACTCCCCCACCTTCACCCCTACCTCACACTCACTGTGACCTCATTCACCTCACACTCGCCTCACCCTCATTCAGCTCATATTCCCTTCACCCCCACCTCACTCTCACCCTCACGTCACACTCACAAGCACCCGATTCACCTCACACTCACCTCATTCCACCCCCTCACCCTCAACTTTACTTGAATGAAAGCGATGTTTTTTCTCCAGACATGAAATGATTCATAGCGATTTACAATTTCTAGCATGGACCATTGCTTACCTTGAAGCATCACCCAGCCTAGACATTAACAATCCTTGCTAGAAGAAACACATTAGTTATATTTTAGCCTTGATATTAACCTTCCTTACTCCCTCCCTCATCATCTCTTCTTCCTTCAACTGCCCCTTCTCTTCCTCCCTCCTTCCTTTCTTTCCTTCTAACCGTCCCTTCTACCATATTCCTTTCACCCACACCCACCTCCCCACTATTTCTTTCCTCTCTTCCCTCCCTTCATCTTCTCTCCTCCTTTATCTCCTTTCCTCCCTTTTGAAGATTTTCATCTTGCACTCATCAGGCCAGAATTGCAAGAATAACAAATCTCAAAGACAACAACAATTTATACTGCAAGAGAAGAAGGTGCTGAAGTGTAGCTGTAACAAAACTCCTGAGGCCTGACAACATCACTTGATCGGCACCACATCCACAAGCATCCACTCCCTCCACGACCGACACTCAGTGGCAGCAGTGTGTACTATCTACAAGATACACTGTGGAAATTCACTAAAGATTCTTAGACAGTGCCTTCCACTTCCACCTAGGAGGGCAAGGACAACAGATACATGGGGAACACCACATTCTGCAAGTTATCCTCCAAGGCACTCACCATCTTGACTTGGAAATATATCGCCGTTCCTTCACTGTCACTGGGTTAAAATCCTGGAATTCCCTTCCTAAAGGCATTGTGGGTCTACCTACAGCACATAGACTGCAGCGGTTCAAGAAGCCAGCTCACTACCAACTTCATAAGGGCAACTAGCGATGGGCAATAAATGTTGGCCGAACTAGCGATGCCCGCAACCCATGAATGAATTTAAAAAATGGATTACTACACCTGTCAAAGAAAAAAAGACTTTCTCATGTGAGTACATTCAGCCTTAAAGAACCTCATCCTTATTCATTCTTTCCACGTTCCAGTGTTATACATCTGATATCACAACTGAAAATTAAGAAAGAAAGGTCTTTAGCACCTCATGGTATCCCGAAGCATGTTACAGCCAATCAAATATTGTTATGATGTGACAATGCAACAAACAGTGTCACGCAATATGAGTGAGCAGGTAATCTGCTTTAGTTACATTGGTTGAGGGATGAATACTGGACAGAAAACTGATATTTTCCCAGATGACCATTCCCGCTAAATCTATAAAATTCTAACAGGACTAGACATGGTAAACACAGGAAGGATGCTCCTAATGACCATGGGAATCCAGAACCAATGGTCACAGTTTAAGGATGTGGGGTAGGCCATTTAGGACTGATTTGAGGAGAAATTTCTTTACCCAGACAGTGGTGAGCCCGAAGGAATTCTTTGCCACAGAAAGCAAATGGGGCCAAAACATTAATTTTTTTTCCCAAGGAGGAGATAGATAT
Source organism: Rhincodon typus (assembly GCF_021869965.1). Lineage (NCBI taxonomy): Eukaryota > Metazoa > Chordata > Chondrichthyes > Orectolobiformes > Rhincodontidae > Rhincodon > Rhincodon typus. The sequence continues at coordinate 38,085,126 of NC_063356.1, read as the reverse complement.
AGTTCTCAGGGACCAAAGGGTATGGGGAGGAAGCAGGAACAGAGTCCTGAGTTGGATGATCATCCATGATCACATTGAAATAGCAGAGTAGGCTCAAAAGGGTTGAATGGCCTACTCATATCCCTATTTTCTACATTTATATCTTTTTGGATTTGATAAGGGTTATATCCAGATCATGGGTAATACTTTTTGAGGTGGTATGCTGCCACCAATTCTCCTTTGTCCTTGCTCTTTCTTGGACCTATGTAATAATTAGTGGTCGATGACACACCACCTTGGAGTATGTGTAGCAGAGACACTGTTCCTTGGTAGTGCCAGGAGGGTTGTTGCATGATAGCAATAAGTCCAACTACATTTGGCCAGCCATAATTACTAGGACCTTAGGGAGCTGATAACAAAACATCTGCTCCGTCCGAAAGTAGAGTAGAACTCCTTGCCTCCACCCACAAGATGAGATGTGTGATGAAATTTTCGGGGACTGTTTGTACTATTTGTATTGATCAAACCAGCAGTCTGCTCAGTGCTGCGAGTTGCAAATAGGTGGCAATATTGAATTCTGTCAGCAATAGGAGAGGGGTTTATTGCAAGATTTTCAAGACAGTTTGTGGGGGAAGAGGGTTAATTGCGTTTGCTATTTGATGTGTCCTGCGCATTGCTTAATTGCACCCTCCCATTGACATTTACTGCATGTTAATTCTGGGTGTTAGCAATTAGCTATGCATGTACTGTAGATTGTGTAACATTGTAAAGTAAAGCTTATTGTTGTTTGTTCAAAACAATGGAATTTTGAGGCTTCATTCTCTTAGTAAATCCCCTGAATCCCATCCTTTGTCTAATTTAAAAATAAAGGCACTGGACCCTAACCAGATTGTAACATAAATTTGGCAATGTGGTCCTGGATCATAGCAGTGTGACATCAGTAGAATGGAGGAGTTAATGTAACATGAATATTAACCCTTTCAGAGCCACTACCTTATATAACAGACATTAAGGGAACATTTATTCATCTTCAAAATGGTGCCATTGGATTTTATGTGGGCAGGTTCTAGAATATCTCATTTATATTGTCAGCATCAGTTCTTGCTGCACAACGGAGGTTAAAATCAGGCATCTGATTGTGCAGGTTTTCACTCGTTTCTTTCCTGGAATAAATACACTGCTTTCAGTTGCTAACACTGTTAGTATCTGAGTCAGAGGTTTGTCAGTTAATGTACATTCCAGAGTTGATCAGATAAACTCAGCTGATGGTTCTGAAGGAGTGCTGTATAACTGTTCCAAATGAAAGGTTGAACAGCAGAGTATCTGTTTACAACAAGGTGCAGGGCTGGATGAACACAGCAGGCCAAGCAGCATCATAGGAGCAGAGAGGCTGACGTTTCGGGCCTAGAAGGG
>NC_063356.1:38048241-38078734 GCF_021869965.1 Rhincodon typus | reverse complement strand
CCCCCATACCTCCTCCCTCACCCCCATCCCAGGCCCCAAGAAGACTTTCCACATCAAGCAGATGTTCACCTGCACATCTGCCAATGTGGTATACTGCATCCGCTGTACCCGGTGTGGCTTCCTCTACATCGGGGAAACCAAGCGGAGACTCGGGGACCGCTTTGCAGAACACCTACGCTCGGTTCGCAACAAACAACTGCACCTCCCAGTCGCGAACCATTTCAACTCCCCCTCCCATTCCTCAGATGACATGTCCATCCTGGGCCTCCTGCAGTGCCACAACGATGCCACCCGAAGGTTGCAGGAACAGCAACTCATATTCCGCTTGGGAACCCTGCAGCCCAATGGTATCAATGTGGATTTCACAAGTTTCAAAATCTCCCCTCCCCCCACCGCATCCCAAAACCAGTCCAGCTCGTCCCTGCCTCCCTAACCTGTTCTTCCTCCCACCTATCCCCTCCTCCCACCTCAAGCCGCACCTCCATCTCCTACCGACCAACCTCATCCCGCCCCCTTGACCTGTCCGTCCTCCCTGGACTGACCTATCCCCTTCCTAACTCCCTACCTACACTCACCTTTCCTGGCTCCATCCCCGCCTCTTCGACCTGTTTGTTTCCTCTCCACCTATCCTCTCCTCTATCCAACTTATAGTACATATTTCTTGTTCCCTCCTTTCTTGAATATTGATGTTACATTCACTTGCTTTCAACCTTCTGGGACCATTCTAGAATTTACGGAATTTTGTAAAAACCACAAGCAGTGCATCTACAATATCTGCAGCTTTTAGAACCCTAGGATAAATGCTCTCAAGTTCTGGGATTTTTGGTTTTTAGTTCCTTAGATTTCTTCAATACATTTTCTCTACTGATATGAATCACCTAAAGTACCTCACTCTTCTTAGGTCCTCAGTTGTCCTTTCCTTCTGTTATATAATTTGCTTCTTCTACCACAGAGATGGAAACAAAATATCTGTTCGATGTCTCTGTTATTTCATTACCTATGCCAATTTATCCTGTCTCAAAGAGATGTGTTTACTTTACGTACTCTCTTCCTTTTTAGACAGTTTTTCAAGACTTCTCAATTAATTTTTATATTCCTGTGTTGTTTGTTTTTCTGTTTTTAAAGCTTTCAGAATCCTTTGAATTACCATTATTCTTTGCAACATTATCGGTCAAATTTTCCAAGACAAAGTTAGTGCTCCTGTGGAGAGTTAAATATCCAAAGCTGATATCAGGTTAGGATCCTGATATCATTTCACCCTCTTTCAGGAATACCTGCAATCAGTTACAAGGAGGGTTAAACTAAAGTGTGTTGTGCAGGAGAGTGTTGAGAAAATGACAGTGTGGAGCTCAGAATCTCGAATTGTATGCCACTCAGATTGCCCTGTCCTGATGTCGTGGATCATCTTAGGACACAGTTCCTGAGTTAGATGGACAACACTCCCACTGAGACTTCTTGGGGTTCTTTCATCCACCCCTTCTGGTTTGCAGAAATTGCCCTCTTAGTCTGATCTTGGTAGAACCTGCCTCAGATCCAATAGCCAGACCCTCAGCAAAAACAGAAACTCAGCATCAGATTTTCCCAGAGGAGTTGGGAATCGAGTGACAGATTTACTTCTGGATTATAACTCTATCCCTGATAGTGAACTGAAGATGCTTTTTAAAGACTAGTTTGGAATTTTTTAGAAGGCAATGACTCAGTTAGATTAGGGATAGATGCACTGGTTGATCTGTGACCCTGAAGTTGGGGGCAAGCAGAGATGTGACTTGCTTTAGCTGTCAATGTAGTGGTTGTCATTCTCACATTCCTAACCTCTACCAAAAAATGTTAAAATTAACATTTCCCACAGTTCAGAAGGTGCAGCATGTCTGATACCCATAGACTGGTGTTGTGTTGCTTTAATTAACTGATATTAAAACCATATTATGGCCTAGGACGCTTATAACTGTTCAGCATTTCAATGCCAATTCAAACTCCGTTCTATATTAACTTGCAGCTGACCCCGTCATTGTTTCTGTTGGAGCTGGTCTGTAGCACTCAGCTCCTTGAAAACTAGAAAAGTGAAGAAGACCAATTTCAAATAAGGTCTTTGATGACTGTAATTGTGCTCAAGATTGATATGAGTCAGTTCGCTGGCTTATCTTCACCCCAGAATCAGGCGAAGGAGAAGGTTATAAGTCCTCAAGGCAAAAATTCTTAACCTGCATAATCTGTATCTTACATTCTACAGACTGTGAAAATGTAGAGTTGAAATTTATGACGATATACCTTATACCTTCACCATAATATTTCTTCATTTTAAATCATACTTTCTCACACCTATACAGCAGTAAGTGAGGAAATAAGCTGTCCATTTTAAAGCAGAGTGTTCATAGATTACCAAAAGGTAATTTCCAATGAACAGGGTTAACAATACATGAACCTATTTCTCCTGTAACTTGCAGATTTCTCCTGTAACACGCGTATTTCTCCTGTAACATGCAGATTTCTCCTGTAACATGCAGATTTCTCCTGTAAAATGTGGATTTCTCCTGTAACATGCAGATTTCTCCTGTAACATTCAGATTTCTCCTGTAACATTCAGATTTCTCCTGTAACATTTGGTTGCTCATATTATGGATTGAACTTTGTCAAAGGAATTATCAATCACTAGCAGCAATATGGTATATCAAAAAGTTGTTTTTAATCCTGCCTTATCATTTCTTGTTATTTGATACCAATGGACTGGATTGTTGAAATGGATGTGGGTAACTCAGAATTACTTCCCACCAGGACTTTTCTAACACTGTCAGAAATCAAAAATGAATCTTCTTTACACCGTCAGTTGCTTCTTTTCTGTTACAAAACAAAACTTCACTTCGTTTTAGTTATAAAAATGTTGGAGACAGGATAAATGGCTATTCGAACCAATGGGGTATTTAAAAGATCAAGTGAGGAATTACTAGGTGTATGTCCAAGCAGAGTTAACAGTCTGGTGGCAGATTCTATGAGATTCAGTAAAGATGCCCTTTTGTTTGTCTCTGGTCGAATCATGGCCATTGCCATTTCCTGCCATCAAAAATATCACATTTTTCACCTAGTTATCTCTCTGGGTTGTAGCCATTGTGCTTGCTTTATACAGAGAGACAGTCAGAGCTGGCACTAAGCTGGTTTTACATTGATGTTAGTGGAAGCTTATGTCGCACATGATGCCAATGCATGGCTCTCCCACATGAACTGACAAACACCAATGTAAACTTACTGGAGTGGCCAGTGGGGAAGACTCACATGAACCTACCTATGCAGACCGACAGTAGGCCCCTTTGACCTGCCTTGCCATTTGATTTGGTCATGACTGGTTAGATTGTGGTCTCAATTCTACTTTCCTGTCCATCCTGATAGCCTTTGCCTCTCGGTTTAGAAGTTACGACTTGCTTAGAAAATATATTCATCAGAGTTTAGTGGAATGTGGGGGGATTTCATAAAAACCTATAAAATTCTAGACAGGGTGAGGACAGGAAGGATATTCCCAATGACTGGGGAGTCCAGAGCCAGGGGTCACAGTCTATGGGGTAGGTCATTTAGGACTGAGGTGAGGAGAAACTTCATCGCCCGGAGACCGGGTGGGGCCAAAACATTGAATATTTTCGGGAAAGAATTAGATATAGTTGTTAGGGCTAAAGGCATCAAAAGGTGCGGAGAGAAAGGAGGAACAGAGTACTGAATTCAATTATCAGTCGTGATCAGATTGAATTGGAGAGCAGGCTCGAAGGGACGAATGGCCTACTCCTGCTCCTGTTTTCTATGCTTCCATGTGAAATTCGCCATGGTGTAAAGCACGTTGCCAATTCATTCTGAGTCCATTTTATGCCACTGGTCAAGACCAATTTCAGCACTATTGCCTTTAGATGACCATCCTTAACAAACCTGACAAGATTCAGCTATGTCAGCTGCCTGGGAATGCACTGCTAAGGGTGAGCTATCATTGCAGTCCTCCGAATGGAGTTAAGTAGCATTGAATACTGTCCATTGACTAAAATAGGATCAAATCCGGTCAGGGATGATAGTAACATTGGATCATGAATAGACAACCCAGCCCCGCAAGCATGTCCCACTATTTTATTAGACCACAGTTAATCTGTATCTCAAATCCATAGGTTTTTACAATCTATCCCATGATACCTTTACTCAACAAAAGAAACCTATCCATCTCAAGCTTGAAAGTTCCAATTGTTCCCCGTATCCATAGCTACTTGGTGGGAGTTCTTTATTCCTACAACTTTTATGTGAAATGTGCTTTTTGTTTCCATTCCTGGCTTTACTTTTAAGATTCTGACCTTTTGGACTTGATTCCCCCAACTAAAGGAAGTGGTTCTCAGTGTTGACCATAACAAATCCTTATAAGGTTTTAATGCCTTGATCATTATTCTCCCCTTACCCTCTATAAGTCACGTCTGCACAGTTTGTTTTCATAAGTTAACTCTCCAATTCTTGGTATTTTTCTGCTGGTTGTAATGTTCATTAGTTCTGTGTGGTTGATTATGTGAGCTTACTTACTTTTGCCTGAGTCCACACCCAAGCTTGACCAATCAAACACAGTGAGCATCAATATTAAACAGACTCACACAATCAAGCATGTGAACAGATGAACCCTACAGTGATGTGGGACTATAAGCAACCACGTCCCTCCTCTTGAACAGATGTAAAACAAACAACTTATCTTTCTCCCCACCCAGAGGAAATGCTGTGAGCTGGAAGATTTGACAAGAGAGCTACGACAAGCAAACCTGCTCCAGTTCATTCAGCAGACAGGGACAAAGGTCAGCATTCTCCCAGCCCAGGAGGGACCCACTCAGGTTATTGGTGAGTAACAACAGATTACTGCTCTCCACAAGTTACATTCCTCTTTCCATGGAATCCGTCAAAAAGAATCCCACTAATAAATGGGCTGAACACAGGCAGTGATCCAAAACAAAACACTTGCTGACATTGCAGGCTGGGCCAGTAATTACTGCAAATGCTCCTGGAGAAGGTATTGGGGAGCTGTCTTTCTTGAATTGCCGCCTTGCTTGGGGTGTAGAGAAAGACTGCCTACTTTTAGAGCTGCTAGAGAGGGACCCTGCAGTTCTAGATAACGCACATAAAATATAATTGCTAAATCCCAGAAACCAGCGGGCCCAATTAAAGGGAAGCATCAGTCCTGTAGTAAATTCTATGTAAATTCTTTTTCACATTTTCTCACATCAAAGTTTCAACTGAAGGTCAAAACGAAGAACCATAGCAGTCCCGAAACGTCAGCCTTCCTGCTCCTCTGATGCTGCTTGGCCTGCTGTGTTCATCCAGCTCTACACCTTGTTATCGCAGTTACAAAGAAGCCGTGTTTTTTCTTTAATTCACCAAAGCATCTAACATTGGAGCCTCAGAGACGATTACATCATCGTGCTGTGAAGGTGTGACAGAGCATTTGCCCAATCTTAACAAATCAGACGTGCTGGGTATGAGAAGTATTGCGATTAGTGAGTGACTTGACATGTTTTGAGTTGCAAGCTGTCTACTTTTATTCTAACTAGGCCATCTGTTTACCGAGCAGGCGTTCTGCTTTCTATTTTTGATCTGAATTCTGCAGCATATGTCTGGTTTGTGCAGGTTCATTTCCCCAATTACTGGCCTAATGTTTCTGTTCAGTAGCACAGACTTTTTCTAGTAAGTGCTCAAAGCCTGTCATTGCTCCAAAATAAAACCCACTCTTGCATCAACTGAAGATGACCATCAGCAGCACAGGGAGGAGCATGAGGTCCTAGGACTGGGGACACAAGATAAATTTGTCACAATTCTGACAGGAGGAGTGTCTTAATTATCAGGGCACACTACTCCATGAACCAAATTAGTGTCAATATTTTTGTTTTATCATTGATATGTTAAGTTCCTGGGAGTGATGATCCCTGACAATCTGTCCTGGTCTACCCATGTAGACACGACAGTCAAGAAAGCAGAACAACGTCTCTACTTCCTCAAGGGGCTAAGGAAATTTAGCATGTCCACAAACACTCCTACCCATTCTTATAGAGGCACCCATTGAAAGCATCCTATCCAGATGCATCACAGTGCAGTATGACAACTGCTGTTTGCAAGACAGCAAGGAACTACAGAGAGTTGTGAATGCAGCCCAGTCATAGAGTCGTGAATGCAGCCCAGTCATAGAGTCATAGAGATGTACAGCACAGAAACAGACCCTTCGGTTCAACTCGTCCATGCCGACCAGATATCCTAAGTAAATCTAGTCCCATTTACCACATTGGCCCCGTTCCCTCTAAATCCTTCCTATTCATATAACCATCCAGATGTCTTTCAGGTGTTGTAATTGTACCAGCCTCCCCTACTTCCTCTGGCAGCTAGCTCCACGCACCACCCTCTGCTTGAAAAAGTTGCCTCTTAGGTCCCTTTTAAATTTTTCCCTTCTCAACTTATACCTATGCCCTCTAGTTGTGGACTCCCCCATCCCGGGGAAAAGTCTTTAACTATTTACCCTATCCGTGCCCCTCATGATTTTATAAACCTCTATGAGGTTACCTCTCAGCCTCCGATATTTCAAGGAAAATAGCCCCAATCTCTTCAACCTCTCCCTATAGCACAACCCCTCTAATCCTGGCAACATTCTTGCAAATCTTTACTGAACGCTTTCAAGGTTCACAACATCCTTCCTACAACAGGGAGACCAGAATTGCGTGCAGTATTCCAATAGTGGCCTAATCAATGTCCTGTACAGCTGCAACATGACCTTCCAACTCCTATACTCAATTCACTGACCAATAAAGACAAGCATAACAAACACCTTCTTCACTATCCTGTCTACCTGCAACTTCACTTTCAAGCAAGTATGAACCTGCACTCCAAGGTCTGTTTACTCAGCAACACTCCCCAGAACCTCACCATTAAGTGTATAAGTCCTGCCCTGATATGCTTTCCAAACTTCAGCACCTCACATTTATGTAAATTAAACTCCATCTGCCACTCCTCAGCCCATTGGCCCATCTGATCAAGATCCCTTTGTACTCTGAGATAACCTTCTTCACTGTCCACTACACGTCCGATTTTGGTGTCATTTGTAAACTTACTAACCATACCTCCTATGTTCACATCCAAATCATTTATATAAATGACGAAAAGCAGTGGACCAGCACCAATCCTTATAGCACATTGCTGGTCACAAGCCTCCAGTCTGAAAAGCAACCCTCCACCACCCTCCTCTGTCTCCTACCTTTGAGCCAGTTCTGTATCCAAATGGCTAGTTCTCCCTGTATTCCATGTGATCTAACGTTGCTAACCAGTCTACCATGACGAAACTTGTCGAACGTCTTACTGAAGTCCATATACATCACATCCACTGCTTTGCCCTCGTCAATCCTCTTTGTTACCTCTTCAAAAATAAATTCCCATGCACAAAGCCATGCTGACTGTCCCTAATCAGTCCTTGCCTTTCCAAATACATGTAAATCCTGTCCCTCAGGATTCTCTCCAACATCTTTCCCTCCACCAATGTCAGGCTCACAGTTCCCTGGCTTTTCCTTACCACCTTCCTTAAATAGTTGCACCATGTTAGCCAACCTCCAGTCTTCCGGCACATGTGACTAGTTTCATCTGTGGCTATCAATGATAGAAATATCTCAGCAAGGGGCCCAACAATCACTTCCCTACCTTCCCACAGAGTTCTAGGGTACACCTGATCAGGTCCTGGGGATTTATCCACCTTTATGTATTTCAAGATATCCGGTACCTCCTCTTCTGTAAAATAGGCATTTTTCGAGATATCGCTATTTATTTCATATCCTTTTCCATAGTAAACACTGATGCAAAATACTCATTTAGTATCTCCCCCATCTCCTGTGGTTGCACATATAGGCAGCCTTGCTGATCCTTAAAGACCCCTGTTCTCTCGCTAGTTACTGTTTTGTGCCTAATGTATTTGTAGAATCCCTTTGGATTCTCCGTATCCCTATTTGCCAAAGCTATTTCATGTCACCCTTTTTGCCCTCATGATTTCCCTCTTAAATGTACTCCTACTGCCATTATACTCTTCGAGGGATTCACTCGATCCCTGCTGTCTATACCTGACAAATGCTTCCTTCTTTTTCTTGACCAAAACCTAAATTTCTCTAGTCATCCAGCATTCCCTACACCTACCAGCCTTGCCCTTCATCTGAACAGGAACATACTGTCACTGGACTCTCATTATCTCATTTTTGAAGGCTTCCCATTTTCCAGCCATCCGTTTACCTGCAAACATCTGTGCCCTATCAACTTTTGGAAGTTCTTGCCTAATGCCATCAAAATTGGCCTTCCTCCAATTTAGAACTTTAACTTTTAGATCCAGCCTATCTTTTTCCATCACTATTTTAAAACTAACACAATTATGGTCACTGGCCCCAAAGTGCTCCCTCACTGACACCTCAGTCACCTACCCTGCCTTATTTCCCAAGAGTAGATCAAATTTCACACTTTCTCTTGTAGGTACATCCACATACTGAATCAGAAAATTTTGTTGTACGGACTTAACAAATTCTTCTCCATCCAAGCTCTTAACACTGTGGCAGTCCCAGTCTATGTTTGGAAGGTTAAAATCCCCTACCATAATCACTGTATTATTCTTACATATAACTGAGATCTCCTTACAAAATTGTTTCTCAATTTTCTGCTGATTATTGGGGAGTCTATAGCACTATCCCAATAAGGTGATCATCCCTTTCTTATTTCTCAGTTCCACACAACTTCCCTGGAAGTAGTCCCAGGAATATCCTCTGTAAATACAGTCATAATGTCATCTCTAATAGAAATCGCCACTTCCCCTCCTCTCTTGTTCCCTCCATCCTTTCTACCCTTCCTATAGCATTTATACCCTGTAACATTAAGCTGCCAGTCCTGATCATCCCTGAGCCACGTCTCTGTAATTGTTATAATATCCCAGTCCCATGTTCCCAATCATGCCCTGAGTTCATCTGCTTTACCTGTTAGGCCTCTGACATTGAAATAAATGCAGTTTAATTTATCAGTACTACCTTATTCTCTGCTTTGTTCCTGCCTACCCTGACTGTTTGACTTGCTCTTTTTCCCAACTGCACCAGTTTCAGACTGATCTCTTTCCTCACTATCTCCCTGGGTCCAAACTGCTCCCCCCATTATTAGTTTAAATCTCCCCGAGCAGCTCTAGCAACTCTCCTTGCCAGTATGTTAGTTCCCTTCCAGTTCAGGTCCATCATGAAAACCAGCCTTCCATCCACTGATTCCATCTAAACTTCCTGCTGTCTCGGGAAAGCAACCAACATAATTAGATACCTTCCCACTCCGATTATACTCTCATTCACCTTCTTCTGTTGGGCGGAAGATTAAAAGTTTGAATACATGTACAAATAGATTCAAAAACAACTTCTTCCCCGCTCTTGTCAGACTTTTGAACAGGCCTCTCAAATATTAATTCTGATGTTTCTCTCTCCCTCTGCAGCTTCTCTGTTGGCTGTAACAGTGCATTCTGCACTCTGTTCTGCTACCCTGATGCACTCTGTATGGTACAATCGGCCAGTATAGCACTTGAATGAACACTTTTCACTGTATCCTAGTACATGTGACAACAATAAATCAATCAATCAAATGGCCAAATTGTTTTCGATTATTCCTACTGTCCAGAATAAAAGAAACCTCCACCGAGATGGTTAAAGAAACTCAAAGAATAATTTGTTTGTTATAAATGCAACTTATTATTGGAACAACTAGCATAACTGGTTAACAAGTGATTTTTTTCCATAATTAAACTATGTCCCCTTAATCCCAAATGAATACGTTCACATGACATACAAGGCAATACATCTCTGCAGAGATGATACCATTTTTAAACAAAAAGGAAGAGAAAATCCTTTGGTCCGAGGCTCTGAACTTAAAGGATAAAATGGGATAAAACAAAGCACCGCAGATCTGAAACAAATAAAAACAGAAATTGCTGGAGAAGCTCAGCAGGTCTGGCAGCATCTGTGGAGTCAAAAACAGAGTTAACGTTTCGGGTCCAGTGACCCATCTTCAGAACTCTGAGGGATTAAATGGTATAAAAACTCTAAGTTCCTGTCAACAAGATTAACATTCTGATTGCTGCAGAGTGATGGCAAATCCTCAGTCCAGACTTCAATTCAAATGAGGGATCCATTCGATCTTTGACTAGAAGTAACACTTCAGCTTTCAGGGTTCATGAGACAGTAAGACATATAATATTTAGACCATACTCAGGTTTCCAAAATGCCTTCACTAAGAGAGATCTGTAAACTTATGCTGCTGTAAAGTTTCTTCTTATTTTATCAGGATAGAGAGAGTTGATACAATTTGGAGGTCTTTTCCCTCTACTGATTCATACTAAAGAAAATTAAACCAATTCTAGAAGAGTGTTGCTAGACCAGCTCTGGCACATATATCCTTCAAGTCACTTTTTTCTAGCAATTAATCCCATAAACCTTATCCCCTGTCTCTTAAAATATTTGTTGGCCTCCTTTTTAAAGTTATTTGACTTTTCAATCAATTACCAGGTGAGTCACTGTTCATATTACTTTTAAACAATTCCCAGAAATCACGTGTACAGTCAAAACCTTGGTAAAACCTCTTTAATCCAGAATATCCAAATATTTCCTCATGGTCATTAAATACAAATAAGGATTCCCAACAGATGCTACAGTGTTGGGAGTAAAAATTAATATGGAGAGGGGATTAGCTAAGTAAAAGGAAACAGAGTTGGGATAAATGGGCCATTTTTAGGTTGGCAAATTTTATTTAAATGAGTACCATCGATATCAATGCTAGCTCCTCAACTATTTATGACTCATATCAATGGTTTTTTAAAATTTGTTCATGGGAGGGTGATAGAGAGCTGGACCTTATGGCCTGGAAGGATGATACAAGCAAAAGCTTTCATAACATTTAAAAAGTACTTGGATTTGCAAGTGATGTGTTGTAACCTGCAAGGCGATGGACCAAGAACCAGAAGGTAGGATAGGATTATTAGCTGGCAAGGACACAATGGCTGAATAGTCTTTGTCCTAGCTGTCAACTTCTGATTCCATGGAAGACCAGGCAGGACAGGTTTGGAATTGATGAGTTTGTCAAAGGTAGTTTCTGCTTAAAAGACATTTTTTGTTGTTATTTCTTCATGGAAGTTAGGCATTGCTGACTAGGGTTAGCATTTATGAACATTTACGAGTGTGACCTGTGAATAGAAATTGGCTGCAACCACGGCCAGAGTCAGCAAAACCAATGAGCCATCCAAAAACGTGGACTCCATTTCCGAAGGGCAAGACTCGGAACTGATTCCTTCCCTCCCTGAACTGGAGGTAACATGAAAGACTTTCCTATATAAATTGGTGGCTTTTGTGAGCGATGTGGAACTGGGAAAAGGATTCAGTGCTCATGCAGCACTTACACTCTCCTGCTATCTCTTTGTCACTAAAACAACTCCTATCTTCTCCCTCTCAATGCCAATTCATTCATTCTATGATGAACATCTATGATATGTCACAGTCCTCCTCAGACACAAAGTACACTCTTAAATTCCAGTGTTGTCTTCAGGCTCCATACAGACTGCCATTTTGATCTCTAATAGGCCCTAGTCTTTCTCCAGTTGTTCTCTTGCCTCTAATATACTTCTAAAATGCTTTTGGATTTTTCTTATTGTCAACCACCACAGTGTTTCCATGTTCTCTTTTCACTCTCTAATTTCTTGTTTGAAGCAATCCCTTGCATTTTCTATATTCCTTGAGGACATCTGCTGTTTTGAACCCTCAGTATCTGCCATGAACTTGTTTTTTTCTCATTATCTAATCCCGTACATTCCCTTGACATTCAAATTCCCTGCACTTGTTGGTGCCTGCCCTAACTTCACAGGAGCATGTTGGCCTTGCAGTCTTACCCTTCTCAATGTTTCCCATTGCTCTAATGCGATTTTCAAATCCACCCAATCCCTTTCTAATCTTATTAAAATTACCTTCCCTCATTTCGCATGAAGAGGCCTCAGCTTAAAGTCCCCCCAGGATGCAGAGGAGGAACTGGAGGACCATGGTCTATCATAGGTGATGCTATTTCCTCCAGATGAGTGAGGCACAGTATTGTTGCAGACTGAGGATATCCTGGGATATTGTCACAATGCTGTGCCAACTGACTGGAAGGAGTGAGTGACCATCCTATCCCAGTGACCATCAAGGTGACTTTTATGGGATTAGTTCCTTCCAAGAGGCAACTGGGGACTCAAGTGGGATCTGTAAACCATCCATCCACAAATGCATTAAGAGTGGGATTGATTTGAGCCACACCACACCACTCCATCCCGTTTCCCCGGTGATGAGGTCAGTGCTCCAGCCCGAGCAGTAGGATTCCACACTCTAGCTGGCTTTCCCCAGGGGCAGGGTGTGATGGACCGTACACACATTGCGCTGAGATGGTCACATCATAACGGAGCTGGGGTCACCAATAGGAGAGGCTTCCATTCCATCAATGTGCAAGTGATCGTCGGAACCACTTCTCAAGAAGTTAGTGCGTGATGTCTGGGAGCAGCCATGATGCCTATATCTTTGAGAATGCTCATGTGCTGCTGTGTTTGAGGGTCCAGGTGCCTTCCCAAAAATTGTTGGTGTAGTGGACAGCGAAGAAGCTTATCTCAGAGTATGACAGGACCTTGATCAGTGGGGCTGATCGGCTGAGGAGTAGCAGATGGAAATTAATTTAGATAAATGTGAGGTGTTGCATTTTGGTAAGACAAATCAGGGCAGAACTTAATAGTAGGGTCCTGGGGAATGTTGCCAAACAAAAAGGCCTTGGAGTACAAGTTCAGAGTTCCTTGAGTCACAGGTTGACAGGGTAGTGAAGATGGTGTTTGGTATGCTTGCCTTTATTGGTCAGTGCATTGAGGATAGGAGTTGGGAGGTCATGTTGCGGTTGTACAGGACATTGGTTAGGCCACTATTGGAATACTGTGTCCAATTATGGTCTCTCTGCTATGGGAAAGATGTTGTTAAACTTGAAAGGGTTCAGAAAAGATTTACAAGCATATTGCTGGGGATAGAGCCCTTGAGCTATAGTGAGAGGTTGAATAGGCTGGGACAATTTTTTCTGGAGCATCGGAGGCTGAGGGTTGACCTTATAGAGGAAAGGTGTAAATAGCCAAGGTCTTTTTCCCAGGGTAGAGGAGTCCAAAATTAAAGAACGTGGGTTTAAGGCACGTAAGGGGCAACTTTTTCACAAAGAGGGTGGTGCGTGTATGGAATGAGCTGCCAGAGGAAGTGGTGGAGGTTGGTACAATTACAACATTTAAAAGGCATTTGGATGGGTGTATGAATAAGAAAGGTTTAGAGGGATATGGTCCACATGTTGGCAAATGGGACTAGATAATTTAGGATATCTGATCTGCATGGATGAGTTGAACCAAAGGGTCTGTTTCCGTGCTTTACAACTCTATGACTCCACAAGAGATAGTAAGAACTGCCGATGCTGGAGTCAGTGATAACACAGGATTTTCTGAAGAAGGGTCCCAACCCAAAATGTCAACTTTCCTGCTCCTCTGATGCTGCCTGGCCTGCTGTGTTCCTCCAGCTCCACACTGTGTTATCTGTGACTCCACAAGGCTGGTTACTGGGAGATAAGTGTTACCTACTGAGGCCATGGGTGATGACTGTTACACAAACCCCCTGATTGAGGCTGGGCCTAAATACAACACAGCCCACTCTTCAACTAGGGCCATCACGGAACAGGGGTGATAGGCCTCCTGAAGATAAGGTTCAGCTGCCTGGGTCAGTTGATGAGTCTGGAAGGGGGAGGTGGGGAGATGTTTGCTTGAAGTACATTCCAGAAAGAGTGTGCCTCATGATCCTGTTGTCCACAACTAGGGCAGTAAAGAAGTGATGCAATGGATGCTGAAGAACAGAGAAGGGGAGGGGAGCATCCTTCAGGGAGAAGGATAAGGAGATTGAGCAGGAGGAACATCACATTGTGCATGATGGAGCACAGCGATGTCAGGCAGTACAAGCCAGACAGTAGCTGAGAATTGGGTGCAGTGATCACTTGCTAACTGTAAACATCTGGATGATCCAAAAGACTAATGCAGCTCCCATTTGTTTGATTTCTGTTTGGGGTTTGTAAAGAAAACTGAGTTTAAAGTGACTGAATGTTTCCCTGTATGGGATGGTCCCACATTGAACAATGAGAAGATGCTGGGCTACAGTGAACACTGGGAAGGAGCAGCAGTGACTAAGAGAGGGTGATAAGGTGGGATGTGGCTAAGGACAGCTCAGATGTGTGGCCTGGTGCTTAACCAGTGATAGGCGTATATAGAAGGGGGTGCCAGTCACGCCATGTCTATCCCGTGAGAAGTGTTGTTTTGTGAATACATTGCCAATGAAGGGCAACTCTGAACTGCCAACACTTGACTGGGTAAGGGCTGAGGATCAGAACAAGGGCTGTCAGTATATCTGGGATATGCCAGCAGTGATGAATGTTTCCAACTAGAGCAAGTGGCAGAATTGGGCTAGCATCAGGTGAGAGGCACAATAGGGCATGGCACGGAGTCAACGAGGTGAGTTTGTGATAATAGTGTGAGACAATTCGGAGAGAAAGCATTGATGAAACTCAACAAAAATGACATTTTGCCAAAACATGGCAAGATTCAGCCCTTGGTCACATGATGAAGAAGGCCATTTGGTCCATCTTCGTTCTCCTATCCAGAAAGATCCGCACCCCATCTGCCTCCATTGCAGAATTTAATTGCTTCTTCCAATAGTTCTAGAATTTACTCCTGAAGCATACCAACACTCGTACTGTGAAGAAGATACAATATTAGTCTTAGGCTATATTTTCAGCCCTTTCATCCAGTCTAAGGTTTTCATCTCCTTTCTCTTTGAGGTAATTAATTTGGCTTCAGGCCTATTTGTTTGAACGAACAAAAGTTGCTCACAATCTCCTTCAGGAATTCTCAGAGAGCGTTTTCATTCAGAATATTAAATAACTTCTGCTCATGCTCTTTCAAGTCGATTTGAATCTTTTGTTATTTTCAGCTTTCATTGATCGTCCTTTTATCCTTGAACTTCTGAAAGATTTTTTACTGTTATGTTTTCCATCTTCTCCCAAGGCTTCTTTCTATATTGTTCTCTTTCACCCTGAGAATGCCTTGAAAGTATTTCTGTCAGGGGATTAGAATGTTGTGGAGTTGGTGGGAAAGTGGAGAATGCATTGTGTGAGGATAGTTGGGATATATGCGGGAATTGGGAATTGGTTAACATGTGAACACAGGGTTTGGTTAACTGTTCTGACTGTGTGGAGGTAATTTTATTACACCTAGGTGAACAGTTATAAAGGCATAGAGCCATACAGCATGGAAACAAACCCTTCGATCCAACTAGTCCACGCAAATCATGTTCCCAAACTAAACAAGCCCCAGCAGCTTGCCTTTGGCCCATATCCCTCCAAACTTTTGTTATTTATGTACTTATCCAAATGTCTTTTAAATGTTTTAACCGTACCTGCAACCGTCACTTCCTTTGGCAGCTCATTACACACACTAACCACTCTCTGTGTAAATAAGATGCCCTTCATGTCCTTTTCAAATCTTTCTCCTCTTACCTTAAAAAATGCCCTTTAATTTTGAACTGCCCCACTTTATGGAAAAGACCCTTACTATTCACCCTATCAATGCCCCTCATGATTTTATAAACCTCTATAAGGTCACCCTCAGCCTCCTAGGCTCCAGTGAAGAAAGTCCCAGCCTATCCAACCTTTCCCGACAACAGCCTGGTAAATCTTTTTCTGAATCCTCTCCAGTTTAATAATATCCTTCCTATAACAGTCTGTTCTTCTTGTTCCACAAGCAGGGCTGCAACGATATTGCTTCATTGTTAAAACTCTCCTTGCCTCCTCATAGTTGTCAAGATTTATAAAGTTTGTCACCCCCTGTTGACATTTGCTTAAAGAAATCATGCTGTTAAAATATAGCCACATGCAACCCCCTCAATAAATATCAGTGACCTACCCATCTCCTGAGGGCAGGCTGTCCACTTGTCAACCACACAACCCCACCACCCCTCTAAGTACCATGCCATACCAGAGAGAATCTAACCATCATCCCTTGACATTCAATCCCTTACCATCACTGAATCCACCACAATCAACATCCTGGTTGTTACCATTCACCCGATATCGACATGGACTAACCATATGAATGCCGTGGCTACAATAGCAGGTCAGAGGCTAGGAATACTGCAGTGAGTAGCTGACTTGACTCCCCAAAGCCTGTCCACCATTGACAAGGCACAAGTCAAGAGTGTGATGGAATATTCCCCACTTGCCTGGATCAGTATAACTCCAACAACACTGCAGAAGACTGAAGCCACCAAGGACAAACCAGCATGCTTTATTGTCACCAGGTTTACAAATACTCATTCTCTCCACTTCTGAGGCTCAGATAGTATGTATTATCTATAAGTTGCACTGCAGAAACTCACCAAAGCTCGTTAGACAGCACCTTCCAAATCTAAGAGGACTTCCATTTTAGAAGGACAAGGCAAGGGCGGCAGATAATTAGGAGTAACAACACCTGCAAGTTCCCCTCCAATCCACTCACCATCCTGACTTGGAAATATATTGCCATTCCTTCAGTGTCGCTGGGCTAAAATCTTAAGAGCACTGTGGGTGTCCTTAACCAAAAAGACTGCAGTGATTCAAGAAGGCAGCTCAGGATCACCTTCTCAAGACTTCAACTAGCGATGGCCACGTCACTTGAAAAATTTAAAAAATTACAACCTGAAGTGAGTTATTTGAGAGATAATAGGAACTGCAGATGCTGGAGAATCTGAGATAACAAGTTGTAGAACTGGATGAACACAGCAGGCCAAGCAGCATCAGAGGAGCAGGAAGGCTGACATTTCCAGCCTAGACCCTTCTTCAGAAAATGAGCTTTATTTGAACTTGGTTATTTGAGCTTGGTTTATGAATTTTTGCAAATTTTATCTTCCACCGGTCTCCAGCCCACCCAAGGACTGAAGTCAGGGTGGATGTGTGTGGGAGCGTGTGTATGTGTGTGTGTGTGTGTGTGTTTGTGTTGTGTGCATGTGTGTGTGTGCGCGCATGTATGTGAATGAGTGTGCGCACATGTGTGTGTGTGTGTGAGTGTGAGTGTGAGTGATTATGTGTGTGTGTGTTTGTGTTGTGTGCGTGTGTGTGTGCGCGCAAGTGTGTGAATGAGTGTGCGTGCACGTGTGTGCGTGTGAGTGAGTGTGTGTGTGTGTGTATGAGTGTGTGTGTGTGTATAGAACATAGAACATAGAACATAGAACATAGAACATTACAGCGCAGCACAGGCCCTTCAGCCCTCGATGTTGTGCCAACCTGTGAAACCAATCTGAAGCCCATCTAACCTAAACTATTCCATTATCATCCATATGTTTTTCCAATCACCATTTAAATGCCCTTAAAGTGGGCGAGTCTACTATTTTTGCAGGCAGGGCATTCCACGTCCTTACTACTCTCTGAGTAAAGAACCTACCTCTGACATCTGTCCTATATCTATCACCCCTCAATTTAAAGCTATGTCCCCTCGTGCTAGCCATCAGCATCCGAGGAAAAAGGCTCCCACTGTCCACCCTATCTAATCCTCTGATCACCTTGTATGTCTCTATCAAGTCACCTCTTAACCTTCTTCTCTCTAACGAAAACAGCCTAGGTGTCCCTCAGCCTTTCCTCGTAAGACCTTCCCTCCATACCAGGAAACATCCTGGTAAATCTCCTCTGCACCCTTTCCAATGTTTCCACATCCTTCCTATAATGCGGTGACCAGAACTGTACGCAATACTCCAAGTGCGGCCGCACCAGAGTTTTGTACAGCTGCAACATGACCTCATGGCTCCGAAACTCAATCCCTCTACCAATAAAACCTAACATACTGTAAGCCTTCTTAACAACGCTATCAACCTGGGTGGCAACTTTCAGTGATCTATGCACATGGACACCGAGATCTTTCTGCTCATCCACACTACCAAGAATCTTACCATTAGCCCAGTACTCTGTATTCCTGTTACTCCTTCCAAAGTGAATCACCTCACACTTTTCCGCATTAAACTCCATTTGCCACCTCTCAGCCCAGCTCTGCAGCTTATCTATGTCCCTCTGTAACCTGCAACATCCTTCCGCACTATCCACAACTCCACCAACTTTGGTGTCATCCGCAAATTTACTAACCCATCCTTCTACGCCCTCATCCAGGTCATTTATAAAAATGACAAACAGCAGTGGCCCCAAAACAGATCCTTGAGGTATACCACTAGTAACTGAACTCCAGGATGAACATTTCCCATCAACCACCACCCTCTGTCTTCTTACAGCTAGCCAATTTCTGATCCAAAGCGCTAAATCACCCTCAATCCCATGCCTCCGTATTTTCTGCAATAGCCTACCATGGGGAACCTTATCAAACGCTTTACTGAAATCCATATACACCACATCAACCGCTTTACCCTCATCCACCTGTTTGGTCACCTTCTCAAAGAACTCAATAAGGTTTGTGAGCCATGACCTATCCTTCACAAAACCGTGTTGACTATCCCTAATCAAATTATTCCTTTCTAGATGATTATAAATCCTATCTCTTATAATCCTTTCCAACACTTTACCCACAACCGAAGTAAGGCTCACTGGTCTATAATTACCAGGGTTGTCTCTACTCCCCTTCTTGAACAAGGGGACAACATTTGCTAGTCTCCAGTCTTCTGGCACTATTCCTGAAGACAATGACGACATAAAGATCAAAGCCAAAGGCTCTGCAATCTCCTCTCTAGCTTCCCAGAGAATCCTAGGATAAATCCCATCCGGCCCAGAGGACTTATCTATTTTCACACCTTCCAGAATTGCTAACACCTCCTCCTTATGAACCTCAATCCTGTCTAGTCTAATAGCCTGTATCTCAGTATTCTCCTCGACTACATTGTCTTTTTCCTGTGTGAATACTGACACAAAATATTCATTTAGCACCTCTCCTATCTCTTCGGACTCCACGCACAACTTCCCACTACTGTCCTTGACCGGCCCCAATCTTACTCTAGTAAATGAGTGTGTGTGTGTGTGTGTGTGTGTATATGAGTGTGTGTGTGTGTGTGTGTATATGTGTGTGCGTGTGTGTGTGTACATGTGTGTGTGTACGTGTGTGTGTGTGTACATGTACGTGTGTGTGTGTGTGTACGTGTGTGTGTGTGTACATGTACGTGTGTATGTGTGTGTACGAGTGTGTGTGTGTGTGTGTGTGTGTGTATGTGTGAGAGACAGACAGAGAGTGTGTGTGTACGTGTGTGAGAGAGACAGAGAGTGTGTGTGTACGTGTGTGGGAGAGACTGTGTGTGTGTGTGTGTGAGAGAGAGAGTGTGTGTGTACATGTATGGTAGAGACTGTTTGTGTGTCTGTGTGTGTGTGTACGTGTGTGTGTGCGTACGTGTGTGTGTGCGTACGTGTGTGTGTGTGTGTGTGTGTGTGTGTCGGGGTGGAGAATGCAGGTCCATAGAGGAAGTAACAGAACTGAGTGACATGGCTGCAGCTGTTGCTCAGATTTTCTCTGCAGGAGTGACATAGCTGGGAAGTAAAGGAAATGAACCCTAGAGTGAATGTCTGAAGAGTGCCCTGCTCCTGTTCAGGAGCTGACTGAACATTCACTTCCTGTCACAGGTTTCAATGACAACTTTACCTCCGTTTGAGAATCTGTTAAAAAAACAACAGGCTGTGATGGAACTTTGAAATTCTGAAGTGGCTCAAGAACTGAATACCATCCAATCGGCAAGAGTTTTTGGAACGTCTGAGCATGGTGCTTTGTGGAGGTCTGGCAGGAGAACCAATGTCCTTTGTCTCACTTAGTCAGACTTACCCAATCTGAAGCTCTCAGGAAAACTTTATAGGTGTGGAGAGTTGTCAATCTCGTTCACTAACTTTTCAATAGGGGCAATTGAGTGTTCAGAAAAATCAGATTAGTTTTTTTTGTGAATGTTTGGGCCTGGAACTTTGGAAAATGCTGGTGGCCTCACTGTTTGGTATCCTTCTGTCAACATTAGACGATGGTCCTGCAGCAAATTAAGCTGCTGGAGATGGTGGAGACTCACATGGTCGACTACAGGAACCTAATCGATGAGGCATGGGATTTGCTGCACGTGCTGTTAGTGAAGTATTTA
This sequence comes from Rhincodon typus, assembly GCF_021869965.1. NCBI lineage: Eukaryota > Metazoa > Chordata > Chondrichthyes > Orectolobiformes > Rhincodontidae > Rhincodon > Rhincodon typus. The sequence goes on along the minus strand of NC_063356.1, from coordinate 38,058,542 downwards.
CCAGGTGTTACTGTGGGCAATGTTGGTTCTTGTTGGCAAGCAGCTATAATCAGTGATCTCATGGTCACTCACCTGGTGTCTGAATAACTTTATCATTTTGCTCCGTGGTCAACCAGATTCTCCCAGGCTCAATGCTTGTGTCTTCAGGTCACATCGTCAAGTGTAGGTTTGGGTATCCCACTGGTCTTCTGGAATATCCTTGGGAATGCATCTGTCTTCGATACTGCAGAAATGCCCCTACAATCATATGGTAGAGGAGAGGCCTTTCAGCCAATCTAGTCAATACCACCAAAAAGATACCACTACCTACGTTAGTGTCACTTTCCCACACTGGGCCCAAAGCCTCAAATGTTATAACATTTAAACTCTCATCTAAGTACATGTTTTAAAAGGTTGTGATGTTTCCCACCTCAATATACTTCCAGGCAGTGCATCCCAGAACCCCCACCACCTTTTGTGTGAAAAAGCCTCTCCTTAAATCCCCTCCAACCCTTTCACTTTAAAATTATGCCCCCTTGTTACTGACCCTTGAGCTCTGTCTGATGATTGGCAACATATGTGGGAGTTTTGCCTTTGAGAGGCACTATCACATTTGCAACCCTGTGTCCTTTAATGAGGTGCAGAGAATGAAACAGACAGTGGAGATAGAGTTCGTTGAGTCTCCTTTCTTGTTGGCTGTAGGTCATCGATGTTTTACTGTCATGCTCCAAGCTGCTCAAAGCACAGGCATCTTGGTTCTAAGAGTCAGCTTGATGTTATTCCATGCACGGATTGTCAGTCAGCCAAAGGTGATAGCTGTTTTCACCAGACATCAATCAATGCTGCATTTAAAGATAGATTGTCTGTCATCACAGTTCCAAGCTCACAGAGATTGCTAACCACTTTCAGTGTGGTGTTGTTTACTATGAGCAAGGACAGAGATCTGACATCCTGTCCCATAACCAGGGTTTTTGTGAAGCTTATAATTTTTATTTACTCTTTCATGGGATATCGGCATCACTGGCAATGTGTTGCCCATCCTAATCGCCCCCTGGGTATATTCTCCATTGTACTAATGGAGAGCAAGTTGTAGCCACAGGAGACAGAACCTATGTTTCTTGTAGCTGATATTTTGTCTCAGCCACAAGCACAGTGCCGTCAGCTTAGCGGAATTCAGCAGTAAACTGGGTTGTATTTTTACCTTCATTTTCTGTCCAGACAGTTTGTAGAACTTGCCGCTGAACCCAATTCTGCTCCACCAGCGGTTAAGTGTCAAATCAAAACAATAGGAGCTGTTCGGGGATATGTTACAATACACCTCCATAAGAGGTGGGATTTGAATCCAAACCTTCTAGGCCAGAGATGAGAACACTAGCACTGGGCTATAATAGACCCTAAATCAAAATGCTTACAACTGTAGACAACAGGATTCAAATCTAAGGGGGGAGACTCAAATGGATTTCAAATCCATCGCCCTAGCCATTCAGCAATGACAATTTTAGTCAACCTGCTCAGACACACTATGACACCTCTCTCTGTGGCTGATCAAATTTGAACCCAGATCTTTTGGACCAGAGGCAGGAGCACTCCCACAACACCTCAAGAGCCCTCATATGCCCTAACTTCTACCCTGTTAGTATCAGTTGCTCTTAATCACAACTAAAGCATGCACATCTACACACTCAACAGACTTTTGATTTTGATTTGATTTGATTTATTATTGTCACAAGTACCCAGGTACAGCAAAAAGTTTAGTTTTGTGTGCAGTTCGGGCAGATCGTACTATACAAAGTGCAGTAGGGTAATAGAGCTAAGCAAAGAATACAATGTTATGGCTGCAGGCAAGGTGCACAGACAGCGAGGTCAATGTTAAATTTGAAACTTGAGAGGTCCATTAAGAAGTTTGATAACAGCAAGGAAGAAGCTGTTTTTGCATTTTTAAGTTTTTGTATCTTCTTCCTGACGGAAGAGGTTGGAAGATATTAGAATCGGGGTGAGAGGGGTCTTTAATGATGTTGGCTAACTTTCCAAGGCAGTGAGAAGTATAGACAGAGTCAATGGATGGAAGGTTGGCTTGTGTGATGGACTGGGCTATATTCGCAACTCTCTGTAGTGTCTTATGGTCCTGAACAGAACAATTGTCATACCAAGCTGTGATACATCTGGATAGAATTCCAGATCCGGACACTAAATTCACAACTTTCAGTACCGGTAACTTGTAACCACGTTATTGAAACATTTGATACAAACACTGTGATGAGTAAGGTGAGGCTTTCAGGGCAGACTTAACAAAGCTCAGGTGCTGCAGTTTGGGAAACCGTTCAGTTCAGCCTGCTTCCGTTAAAGGGAAGTGAGTGCCAATAATGAAGAGTGTGAGTGCAAGTCTACTCCAGCACAACTCAGCATTCTCCTGGGAAGTAATAATTGTATCATGGGATGCTTTTCCTTTCAGGTCATGTCATTACTGAGTGTGGAAAATCTTACCAAACTGAATTAGGGCCTAGTGTGAAAAATAATTGCAATCACAGTTCTGTTCAGCTGATTACGTGCTACACACTATGATTGATCATTCTTTCTCCCTATCCTAATATTCACATTGCCAGCAGGGTCAATGACATATTGTTCTGTTAGTAGATATTCTCATTGGGCTGTGGGCCTCTTAAAGGGGCAGTGCAATCATTTCACTGCTGAAATCCAAAAGATAAAGAATTACAGCCAAATTCCAGCTTGATTAATGCTATCTTCATTGTTTTTAATTTGATTAAGATGTTGCTTCGATAAAATGCAGGAGAGAAAATGAAAATAAAATAACTTGCATGAAATCTTAATCGATTTCCTGGAAAAGTCCCACAGTGTTTCACATGAAATTAAATTTTTTTGAAGTGTAATGTTTGTAATTGAATTGCTGCAATAAATTCTGCCCTCCATATTATAATGAAGATCCAAAGGTATTGGAGAAGTTGCAAATTGGTATCAGAACCAATTTTATTTTCTTTCGTGGGTTGTGGGCTTTACTGGCCCATCATTTTTTGCCTTTAAATTGGGTTTGCTTGCCAGTGCTATTTCAGAGACCAGTTAAGAATCAATCACATCTGAAGTCCGATGGCAGGCAGATTGGGTAAGGATGGAAGATTTTCTCCCCAGTGGATCACAATGAGCCAGATGGATTTTTAAAAAATACATCATAGTTGTTATGTTCATTATCACCGAGATTAGCTTTCAGTTCCAGGCTCATTTGAACTCCTCCAGTTACAGCTTTGGTAGGATTTGAACTCATATGCCAGAGTGTTTAAAAAAAAACAGAAATTGCTGCAGAAATTCAGCAGGTCAGAGAGCATCTGTGGAGGCCTGCTGAGTCACTCCCACAATTTCTGTTTTACTTTCAGATCTTCAGCATCCGCAGTTCTTTGTTTTATCCCACCATATTAGCCTGAGTTAAGTGACATTCCTACCAGACTAACATCTGTCCCTAAGTATTGGTCGACATTCTAGTCATAGAACTGAGATGCCTTGGGAAAATCACTGTCACTAATCCTCCTTACTGGCATCAGTGTACATTACTGATGCCTAGTGGGGAAGGATGCCCACACAGAGACTTCAGCAGAAGAGAAGATCAGTTTTGTTGAACAGATTAGGTTTACTACATAATATTCAATGGCTAGTTAATGACATCTGAACGACATAATCTCCTCTTATGAGACCTTAAAGGTAAGGACATTTTTTTAGCCTTTGATTAGTTGCCGTAATGTTTATGTGACCGGGACAATTTGTTTCAAGTCAATGATGATGGTAAGTCAGTAACAGCAATGCATTGAATAACAAGGGAAGATGGTTAGATTCTCTTTTGTTAGAGACGGACAGTGCCAGTTTTAAAACTATTTGCAAAAGAAGCAAATTGTGAGGTATTGAAAAGTTTTTTTTCATGTAGTAAGCAGTTAGGGTGTGGAATACACTGCCTGGAAGTGTGGTGGAGGCAGGATTCATTGAGGCATTCAAAGGGACATTGGATAATTGTTAAAATAGAACCAAAGTGTGGGGTTCTGGGGAAAAGGCAGGAGACTGGTACTAAGTTAAGATGCTGACAGAGCCCATGCAGACATGATGGGCCAAACGGTCTGCTTCAACTTCCCATCAATCGGTGAAAAAAACAGAAGAACATTTTTACAGATAGGAACGTAAGGCTATGGAATGCGACTAATTGAAGCCGAGACCATTTGGAAATACGCTGGGCTTCACCAGCTGAAGGAAGGGGACCTAAAGACATATGGAGAGCTGAGCAAAATTCGGACTATCTTATGGAGCAATTTGTTTCTGAGTTGTAATTCTATGTAATTGTATGAAGGATGCCCCAGATCCATACTGATCCCAGCCAGAATAAATCAGTATGATCAATAAAATGTGGTCAAAAGCATCATTATGCTTTAGTATTCACTGTGACATTAACATAAGAAGTTATAGAAGGAGTACACTATTTGTCTGCTCAAATCTGCTCCACCACTCAATAATGGCTGATCTACCTTTAGACTCAACTCTGTTTTCCAGCCTTCCTCTTCTCTGTCTTAAATAGGAGACCCCCCTATTTTGAAAATGTTCCCACTAGTTGCAGACTCCTCCATGAAGGGAAACGTCATCTCAGCATTCAACCTGTCCAGCTCTCACAAAATCTCTGATGTTTCAGTAGGGTGACCTCTCATTTTTCTAAACTCCAATGAGAATAAGCCCAACGTGCTCAGCCTTTCTTCTTAAGTCAACCTAGGTTCATGGTGTTGACTTGAGTAAAAAGAACATAAGAACATATGAAATAAGGCACCATCTGGCCCATCAAGCCTGCTCCACTATTCAATAAGATCATGGAGGATCTTATCGTTGACCCAGCTCCACAGTGCCCACCAGCTTGACTGACCCTCTGAAAGAAGATAACAGCAGCTCATTGTGAAAATGAGCAAAGCTTGGCATTGAGCCACAGAGTCTAGGAAAATCCAACACTCAATCTGTTGCCTTTGTTGTGGGAAAAAAGAAAAAAGACCCCTCTTGAATCTATGGTACTAAGCAAGCAAAGACTTTTAATTGAGCACAGGCAAGGGAAAAGAACTTGGTTACCCAAAGAACACCTCAAGATATCGAGTTTGCAACACATACTTAAAGCACATAACTACAATGTTGTGCAATAGCCATTAATTATTGACCACAACATTCCAGCCCATAATTTAATCAATAAACTGAATTATGCAGGCCCAGCAGATGTCCTTTGTTTTCTCAACTCTTGACCTTGGCTCTGCTGGTTTCCATGGCTCAACTGGCTTCAGTTCCCTTTTTCTCGTTGGAGCAATGGATAATATATTTACTCAAATTACTAAAGTTAATATTGTTACAACTTCTGAGCTACAGCCTATAGACTGCCCTTGGTCAAGTATCCCATTATGCTAAGAGGGGGCCCACATATCTAAAGCACTTATTTCAAAATTGTTAATTCATTTTAATATTAACGGTACTAATATTAACCACTCCATGAACCTACTTCTCCTGTGCTGAATTATATGATAACATGATAGGAGCGGCATGGTGGCTCAGTGGTTAGCACTGCTGCCCCACAGCGCCAGGGAACCAGGTTTGATTCCACCCTCGGGTGACTGTCTGTGTGGAGTTTGCACATTCTCCCCGTGTCTGTGTGGGTTTCCTCCGGGTGCTCCAGTTTCCTCCCACAGTCCAAAGATGTGCAGTTTAGGTGGATTGGATATGCTAAATTGCCTGTAGTGTCCAGGGATGTTTAGGTTAGGTGGGTTAGAAATGGGGTAATGCAGGGGTAGGGGAATGAGTTGGGGTGGGATGCTCTTCGGAGAGGCGGTGTGAACTAGTTGGGCCGAATGGACTGTTTCCACACTGTAGAGATTCTATGATCTATGAGTATTACAACTGACCTCAGCATCTTTGGATAATGGAGCAGGGACAAAGATATCAAACATGGCTTCCACATCTGGCTGTTGTTGTGATACATGGATCTGCAGATAAGGCTGTGTTCGGATATAATACACTCTTGTGATAAAATTACTTCTAATGCTATTCATGATGACACATTAAAGATTAAAATCTGGGGAATGAAACCACTGCTAACTCCAATTCATTATTGGAGTCCATGCCTTCAATGCTAAGGCCCTAAGCTCCAGAATTCCCTCCCTAAATCTTCCAACCTCTTTCCTTTTTAAAGATTACATTGTCAAACTCAACCTTGAATATATTCAATGACTCAGCCTCCACTGAGAAGACCCTACTACAACGTTGATCAAGGCTTTAGGTTATCTATCTTAATACCTGCAAAAATGACCAAATGTCATTCACCTGATAAGATTGCTGTGAAGTGCATTGGGATATTTAACCATGTTAAAGGTGTTGTGCATATTGAAATTTATTCTGTTGAGCTGGGAAGCTAGTGTGAGGCTGAATAATTCTCTATCCAGAGAGTGGCAGAGGCAGAGTTGTTGAATCGTTTTAAGGCAGAGTAAAGAGATTCTTTGAGTGACAAGGAAATGAGGCAATCAGGATAGACAGGAAAGTGGAGTTGAGACTGCAATCTGAACAGCCATGATCTTATTGAATAATGGGACAGATTCAAGAGGCCAGATAGTCTATTGCTGCTCCAATGTCATATGCTCGTATGGTGAATGACGGGTTTTAAAATGGGAGCTCCAGTTAACAAAAAGGGAATGTGAAAAACTTGCAAGGTCATCAAGTTTTGTTACTTTCTATTTGTTGACTGGGTGCACACTGGCCCTTCTTCAGTAGAATAATGCAGAATGATTTTCGGTCATGATGGTGCTGGTTTCCTTCCAACAGGTGACACAATCCTTTTGAAGTTAGGATGGGGTCAATTTTGCAGAGCATTCCCTTCCTGAACACACAAATGTAAAACAAACAAAAATCAATAACCAAACGGCAAGAGAGTCATGGAGGTCTACACAACAGAAAAAAGGCTCTTTGGCCCATCATGTCCATGCTGGTCAAAAAACAACCACCTAACAATTCTAGAAAGAATGTGAAAGACACTAGGGAATGAGAAGATTTGGGAGCTGGGGGCATGTCTTCCAGAAAGGAACGCTCAAGTTAATAAAGCATAACAGTCACCTTCCTGGATCAGCAAGAATCCTCCAGTCCCAATCTTATAGGAGCCCCAGCAAGTTGTTCAAACCTCCTATTGTGGCATTGCACACTCTTTGGGCAGCAATGGAGTTACATTTGTCCAGGAGCTCTGGAGAGAGGGATACTGCAGACTAGAAAACTAGATGGAAACTCTTGAATGAAGAAGAGAAAGCATGTATATTATTGCAGTGACCCAGATCAAAACAATGATTCAAGGTTTACATAGACTCAAGGGCATATGCTTTAACTGGGTACAGGCCAACTTGAAAATGAAGCCCTGCTTTGAGGCAGGATTTCTGCCTGTTGAAGTGCGGGATATTAAATTACGCACGGGAATCTCCTGGTCTTGTTGTGTCACCATGATGATGGGAGAGCAGGTCTGCCATCTACTGACAGATCACAGCCTCGTCTCTATCCAGTATTCTAGGTCTGAATCGAGTGGGTGCATTTTGAACAACTACCAGGAGAACTGCCAAATGAGCCTACATACTGGAGCCCCAGCCTGGGTGGATAAAAAGCCTGCAAAGTGGTCCTGGAACTGATTGCCATCAGTCTTTCAGTCATCGTTGGCTCCACTTTTGGAAGAACACCAGTGCTCCATGTGGCTCTCAGAGCTATAGAGGCACAACTGACCAGGTCTGCAGCAGACAGCGCTACCTCTCCCTTTCTCTTTCACCAACGCCTAACACTGAAGGGCAGGACACAAATAGAAATTGTTGGAAAAGCTCAGCAAGTCTGATAGCATCTGTGGAGCGAAATCAGAGTTAACGTTTCGGGTTGAGTGAACCTTCCTCAGAATCTTGAGCAATTTCAATTCTTGTCTCCGATTGACAGCATCTGTATTTCTTTCGGTTTTTACTGAAGGGCAGGAGACAGCTCCCCAAATTCAAACAATAAAGCCACCAACTGATTTGCATACACCCACTTGTTCTAAAGACGGCATCATTACTCCAAAAGGGAGGGGTTTTTCGGAGTCATCACATTCACATGTCTTCATTGATAAGTTATAGAAACACACCCACTGGTTACAATACAGTTAGCTGTTCTTTAATTGCAACTCTGATTTGCTTCTTGTATAGAATTCAGTGAAGAGTCAGTATCGGCATGTTCATCTCTTCAACTTCCTGTGATGGTAACGTCAATGGCTCTATATTTAAAGAGAATTTGAGGGTGGGGGTAATTTCGCATGTACATGCTGTCCTGGGAAACCTCACCTACATTTAGCAGACGCACCACTTTCAGGTCTGGTAACCAGAGCAGTGGTCAAGCATTCCCACCCTGAAATGCAAACTGCACAATGGAAACTCAACTTAGCAATAATTAAAATCCCAAGGCACTTCATAGATGCGTAAAGCTGTCACAAAATGACACCAAGCAAAAGAGGGAGATCTGAGGCCGAAAGACCTCATATTTAATTGAAAAGGTAGGTTTTAAACAGGGCCTTAAAGGACGTGGAGGGGCAGAGAGGAAAATCTGAAATTAGGGCCTGGAGAGCTGAAGGCGTTGTCACTAATAATGAGGTGAGGAAGGTGAGAGATGCTCAGGCAGCCCTTACCCTGTATATTGACGTAACCTGGCCTGTTCTGCATGACAACCTGTTTGTGTGATTGCAAGTAAAAGATGGCTCCAATGTTCTGGCTGTCATCTACAATTAAATTGAGTTCAAAGTTTCAAAACAGTTATCATCACTTCAGGGACTCACTCAAGAGTCAGAACAGTGTTCACTCATGGTATATCCACACTCTTCCCTTGATTCATTGACACCTTGCTTCAAAATTGATGGCCATATAAAGTTCCATACATCAATCTGCAGGCAATGGGTTTCAGCAGTCAATTCTTGACAACTAATGATTGTCCTCTAACTTAAGTAATCTGTCACCTTTAGCGTCTGGTGCTAGCTCTGAAGCAATGACTTTCTGATGAGTATAAATATTTTCTATACTGAGGTATTTCTCCTACAACGTGATAGTTGCATTCTTGTGTGACCTTGTGCTATAGAAAATCGCCACGGAAAATCATGTTACAGGGAAATCACAACAGAAGATCGTTATACCTGAACAGCAGAAAGATCACATTATCCAAACAGTGTCCACTATTCATTAATCATGTTACAGCCAATTTGCATTAATGAAACATGTATTATAGCAGAAATACCTGTATTGCGATAAACCTGTGAATAAAACCTTGGCTCAGTGGTTGCACTCTACCTTCTGAATTAGAAGATGTAAACCCATTCCAGGGAATTGAGCATAACATTGAAGCGGTGACAGTCCAATGCATTGGCAATATGGCATTTTGTCTTCCTTAAATTGTATAATCTTTTGATTTTGTATATATTCTGAATGACAGATTTATGATGATTCATGTGATCACTCCTCTTGATCCATATTAGCTGCATTTCGTTACCATGTCCATAATCTTTGAATTTCTTCCAATCCCCTATCTTGGGTTTGCCTCTCTTTCTCATGGTGACATGCGCATGGATGGCATTTGGATTCGGCAAAAGTGAGTACATGACCATTATATGCTTTCAGAGAAAATGCAATCATGTAGCACCTTATCATGTTTCAGACCACTCCAAAATGCTTTACAAGCAATAAGTTTTTTTGAGCTGTAATCACTATTGTTGAATAACCAAACGATGGTGCCCAATTTGCAAGCAGCAAGGTCCCACAAACGAAAAATAGCAGATAAGTAATTACTGAACCTCTGGACTTGAAAATGATATTTTACACATGTGAGGTGGATGTTGGTGCAGTTACAATATTTAAAAGACATTTGGAATCAGAAGGTGAGACTAGTTTAGTTTGGGAGCCTGGTCAGCATGGACTAGTTGCACCGAAGGGTCTGTTTCCGTGCTGTATGACTCTATGACTCTAAGTCCCATTCAATCAGCTTTAGCTGCTGCTAGAGATTATAATATGTTAAGTAGCCTTTTTATTTTTTTCTTTCTGTCACTTTTATGTATCTCTTAATCTATTGCTTCCTTGTCTTTCTGTTACATTTTCTCATTTTGATTTGACATTCACTTAATTATTCTCACTTACACTTCCTGGTTCAAAATCTGTGCAGCTCTTTAATGATTTTTCTAAGGCAGTGTTTGCTGATAATGGCAACCGGTTCTCGCTGTCGCTTCCCTACCCCACCAGCTTCCCTTGTCGCTCCTGAGTTTCTGCCCTGCATTCCCA
>NC_063356.1:38032934-38048231 GCF_021869965.1 Rhincodon typus | reverse complement strand
CCCACCAGCTTCCCTTGTCGCTCCTGAGTTTCTGCCCTGCATTCCCATCCCGACCACTGAACTCCAATTCAAAATTGTACATGCTTCCCTGAGCATACACAGTGCTGCCTTTACACATGACATCATGCCTGAGGTCTACGTGATGATGTTAAGGGTTTGGAACCGTGCATGTGCACATTCCTGAATGAGCTCAGTGTGAAATTGCCCACAGTTGCCAGTGTCAGCAAACATTGCCTAGGAACTTACACAGTTGTATAACAAAACAAAGAACTGTGGATGCTGGAATTTTGAAACAAAAACGGAAATTGCTGGCGAAACGCAGCAGTTCTGGCAGCATCTCTGGAGAGAGAAACACAGTTAATGTTTCGAGTTCAGTGACCCTTCTTCCGAAATATTGACTCTGCTTTCTCTCCACAGATGCTGCTAGAACTGCTGAGTCTCTCCAACAATTTCTGTTACTGTTTAAAATACACACCTGCTTTCCCTGATCTCACAGGTCCCAGAAACCCTGGAGAGAGCACCATGCTGATTGAGGTCTTCCTGGTCGCAATTTGTCAGGCAAATCTCCACAGAAGGGCTTGCTTTCTCTCTGTGGATGCTGTCTGACCCGCTGTGATCTCCAGCATTTTTTGTTGTCAGTTCAAAACTCCATAGGAGCTCTATGGGAAAATGCACATTTACCAATGAGTGGGCACCCTTTGTTTACCACTCACAGCGGCATCTTTTAGTGTGGATCAAGACATCATTGATCACTCCCTTGCACTTCTTCAGAATAATGTAAACTCCCATGGCAAAATGTTCATTTCCATTCAAATTGCAGATACTAGTCAGAAAAGGTACTCGCATCTCCCTGTTTTGGTCATTGATAGCTCTCTTCTCACATTAATATTAACTTGTATGTTTATCCATGTTTGTTCTCTCCTTCCACAGAATCTCGGCTCCATCAAAACTCTCCCGAATATGAAATGCTTCCTGCCAAAGCCAAGATTCTCCAGTATTTAATGGTCTCCAGTTTTAACCAAGAAGGGATCTACGTATAACTTTCATTTTATTCCGTTCTGGACTCATACGAGTAAAACAGATCACTCCAACACATGCATAGCCTGTGCTAGCAGGCTTGGTTCTGAGTTGATAAGTATCAGGCAAATAGGAAGCATCAGTGGACCATTGGAAACATTAGAAGGGGGTCATGATTCTTGCTTTAAGGCTTCTGCCACATGAAGGTAACCTGCATCCAGTTGCATCTTGTATTTGGATGTTGCTGTTGGTCTGGACACACTAATAGCATGGGGGCATTATCCTAATGCAGTTCAGTCACATCCAGAAAGACATGGTTATAACACTGAGAATGAATCTGAACATATCACTTATAGTATTGAAGCTGGTACAATTCATTTGTCATCAATGACAGTACAAAGACTGTGTTCTGTACTGGGTCGACTACAGCAATAAATTGTATTTATAAAATGACATTAATTAAATAAAATGTACTTAAGCATTTTGGCCCAAAGAAGCTGAAAGCATGGTCACCAATAGTGGAAAAATTAGAATCAGGGAGCTCAAGGGGTCAGATTGAAATGAATGCTGATATCCAAAGGGTTAAAGAGAAGATTACAAAAATAAAGAGCGGCATCCACCGAGCACAGTGCACAGATTACATGCTGTGCATTTGACTATTAAGTAATTCTACAGTGCATTTACATCTGGAACTATGTATACCTTGTTAGTCCATTGGGTCCTCTAACTTGTATTTATAAAAAGATAAACATTACGTTATTGCATTAACACAGTCTATCATATGTTTTCATGTGAATCTGACACAGAAACCGAGGCTAACAGGATATATATAATACATGAATACCCAGAGACATGCTGCTACCAGGAACTGAAGGTTCACTGTTCTCCTGCAGTTTACTAAGTTCCTGTGCATGATGTACGTAGGTCATGTACTCAGACTGAAAACCATATTTCCAGACTAGCAGGATTTCAATTTTCTTATTCACTGCACAGTCTTATAATCAGCTGAAATCTTGTCAACACATAAGAGATGTAAAACTGGTGCAGGGGACATACAATATAGAAAACACTGCAAATGCAAAAATGTACTGAATAATTAGAGAGTGAACACATTTTTTTCCCACAATTAACTCCAAAGTTTGCCATTCTATAACAAGAGCAGTTGAAAGCTCAATGCTAACTACACAAAAAAAGTACATTGATGGACCTCGAAAGGAAGCTAAAAATCTCAGCCATTATCACTTTACTAGCAATTTGTTTTATACATCAAACAATTTAGATCATTTCAGATCGCTTAACTGTGAAATCGAGTCACATGTCAGTGTAATTCATTCTTAAAGCTACTGTGCTATCAGTGTAGCTTGTCTTCTTGTACCATGGGTTTAGAAACACTTTAGAATTGTCCTGGTATCTCCAGTAATGCAGAAGTCATATAACAGCACAGAAATAGGCTATTCCATCCATCAATTCTTTGGCAGATTAATCAAAGCACATGCTTTGAATATAAATATCGTTAGTTATGATAACATTGAAACTGGGAGAAAAAATGTTTACGATCAGATTGTGTGGTTGGAGGTAAGAGATGATGTAGTGAAACTTTGAGGAATGTATAAAACATTCATAAATCCCTTCATGTGAAATGGTTCTATCCATTCACCTGCATTCTGATTTTCATTGCAGTTGCTGGGACAAATGTAGGGAATTTCTTTGTCATCTTCAGCTTAGATTTGGGAAAGGTGAATTTAGTGAGCTCACACATGCCAAAGCCCGAGTTTTCATTATTTTAGTTGTAAGTGCAGAGTTGGAAAAGTTACAAATTTCAAAATTGCCCTGGACTGTCAGATTTTGGTTCAGCGCAACTGGGGAAAGGGTGATGGATGGTGCCAGGGATGGTACCTCCCAGCAAGAGTTTGGAGGCAGTTTATTACTGTGTGTAGAAATAGGTTGCCAGCTTCAGTGCTCCAGTACTTTGTCCCTGCATAAAAAAAAACATTCTTCTAGCTCTTACCATCACATAATCCCTGTGCCCCACACGTGCCACCTCATGCTTCCCACTACTTCCATTGCCCTTCATGCCCTCCATGCCTGCCTACAGCCCTTTAGCCTACTCGTGACCCTTTATAGCCCCATGCCAACTTAATGCCAGCTCATGCCAAACAAGACCCTCCCCAACCAACACCCTCTGTCCTTACACCCTCTGTGCCCAACTCACCATGTATCCAACATGAGCAGACTGCAGCACCCATGCTGAAGTGAAATAGGTTTTGAGTTCTTGAGAGTTAATGGTGAATTTACAACTTAGAAAGCACTCCCATTGAACAAAAAGTATGTACTACATTTCACTTTCTTCAGCTACTTATTTCAATGAGCTTGACAGTTCTGACAACTTGACAGTTCAAATGAGCTTCATAATCCCTTTGACAACTTGACAGTTCCCTTGACAGCTTGACATTACCAATGAGTTTCACAGTTTCCTTGACAACTTGACAGTTCTTTTGACAGTTTGACAGTTTCAATGGGTTTATTCACCTATTATGCACATTGATGTCTATCTTTAATAATCTCCAAAAGCACATGATATCTCTCAAAGAACACCATGCCTGTCCCAAAGAGCATCTTACCTCCTCAAAGACATCCCTGGGCCATTCAAAAGAGGAACCAAAGTGTCTCCAAAGATCTACAGCAGCACTAGACCTTCTCCTGAAAAGTGTAAAACCCACAAGTTTAGTTTTGGACAGGCACATTACCTGTAACAGTGCAATGGAACATTCAGTCTCAGAGAGCCAGTACAATTCTCCAGGAGTTGTTGCACTATAGCTGAAACAGGTATAATAGGAACCGGTCCTTGATCATGGTCGACCTTGAATATTAAGGATTAGTCCAAACTTGCTGTCCATATTAAATAGTATGTAAACTGATATTCCATTACTTATCCAATTGAGCAGTAAGGAAGATTCAGTATGTAACACAGTCCTGAAGAACACAACTTCCAACATGCTGATCTTTCCTCCACTCGCATTAAGCTCATAAATACACTCATGTAAAAGCTTAGCTTAAAGGGATGATCTTTTTCACAACACACAATGTTGCATCATGGCACAGATTCTGGCCCAGTCAGGCCAGTACCTTTAAAACAATCACTTGACCTCATAACTTATGGTGTTCTAGTATAAAGGTACACACCTCATCTTCAGTCATTCTTTCTGTAATGGAGTCAACGCAGTGTCTTTAGACAGTCAGCAATGTGCACAGTAAGCACGGAACCCAGACTTTGTGCATAAATCTGTGATATTGCAGCCACTAATAAACTTAAAGACATGACTATCTGTGGTATATGATGTGTGCTAAGATGTAAAAAAAACTACAAAGCATATCAGACAACCATTTTATTACCTAATACTGAAAATCACTGAAAAAAAACATTGACAATGTCGAATTCACAGCAGTGTTGATTTGCTCATTAAAGAATAGCCAGTATGCCCTGAGTTCGGTAAGGGTGTGGGCTAATGATCCCAGAGCTTTTCCCTTTATCCATTTCCTCATTCTTTGTGCAGTGCGTTTGATCTTAAAACAGATTCAAGACACTCTGGAGCAACAAAGTTGAGAATGGCATACTTTTAGCACTCTAAATGCCAAATTCTCTTGGAGCACATGAGCCTTGCTATGCAGACCATGACCGCTATCTCCACTTTCTTGAGGCTCCTCAGACTTAGGAGGACTCCACATTCTGTCCAGACACTCCTTATTGGTCCCTAGCAGCTGGAGCCTTACTCCAGTTCTCCTCATCTTATCCCCAGGCATTCGCATAGGCCCCAGGCTGCTCCTGATTCATGCCCTCTGCTCTGCCCCTCCCCAGCCTGGCCGTGACAGCATTCTGTGTACCTGAAATGCCCACTGAGACTTGTCCAATTCCCTTTTCCCCAAAACATCTGGTCCTTCACTGAAACCAGAATCCAGGAGTTAAGGCCCGACTCAACTCTCCCAAAACAAAGACTTAATTGAACTTTAGCTGGACGTACTGAGAAGCATCACCTGATCTGGCAAGGGAATTGAATGTACATTTAACATCGCATATTTTCATAAATGTACACACCTTGCTTTTTGAACAATCAGTGGATTATGTAGTGGAGTATTCAGCCATGACTGAGTTCCATGTTCGTGATCGCTCTGTGACCATATGGTGTGCTCACTAGCATCCTGGCTACACTCGAATAAATTTGACCGAATGGATCAAGTGCAATGGCAGGGTTGTTGGGCAGAGGTAATGACACTCAAAGCATGACAAAATAGCTGCAGAGATATTACTTAGAGTCCTTGCTCATTCGCATGCACTGTAACTGTAGAGGTGCAGAGGTGTCAGCACCTCTGCAGTTGGCTCATATTAAAAAAAAAGCAGCTCTGGTTTAAGATCTTTGTTGAGTGGCAGGCAGCTGCCATTCAGTTTGAAGGAAAAGCTTTGAGCACCCTTCATTAGCAGGTGCACAAGTGGCCTGCATTCAACTGAGACATGCCTGATTGATAGGCTACTGCATAATTGCTGGAGCCTGATGAGAGCCACTGGTGTAGATGTTTGTGACAGCAGTCACTATCAATGACAGCTAAAGGAAAAACATGAGCAATTCTAGAGCACCATTTAACAGCGTTGCTGATCCATCCTCAATCTCTGCAGCAATGTAGTAATGTAAAAGAAGACTTCTTTTCACTGGGTTACCACTTTGAATTCTGGGCAGTGCCCCAACAGAAAAAAGATCTTGATCTTGCAATGAGCGCTATACAAATTCACTAGAATGGTGCTGGACTTAAAAGAGTTAAATAATAAGGTCAGGTTGCACAGTCTAAGCTTGTAGTCAACTGTGTGTGTAGAAGATTAAAAAGTGTGAAAGATAGAGAATGATTTGTTTAGGTACCTAAAGAGAAACTATTCCCTGTGGTGGGGGAATACAAAACAAAGGGTATAATGATAAAATTGGCAAGTGTGTTACAGATTACCAATCAAGGTGGATTAGTGGAATCAAAATATAGATTAGCTGGAGAACAGGCAGGAGGGATGAAAGACCTGTTTTACTTTTTCATTCTTATTTTTTTCTTTACAAATCTGTGTTTATTACTCCTTACCATTCAGTTTTCTGCTCGGGAATGCATTTACTAGCAGACCTCTGAAAAGAATAGGAGAAACGTCCTACATGTAATTTCTAATACTCACAAGCACATCCGCCACTTAGTTCAATCACATTAACTTCGGAAACTGGGGGTGGAATTTTATAGGAGCCTGGGCGATGAGGGCTCAGGTGGAATTTGAGGCAGAATCACTTAAGAGGTCTGGCAAAGTCTATCTCATCATTGGGAGCAACCCGCTCCAACTTTTATGTATTTGCCAAGCAGAGAGGTGAGTTTCTCACTAGGCAGCAGTGAGTTGGTCATTAAGGGGATTAGTGCTTATTGACAGCCCAATTCACCTCATTAATAAGCAGTTTCCTACCTTACCAAACACACCAAACAAGCTGGACAACAAGAATTCTCGACATGGAAGTCAGAGTGCGTATCTCACGACTTCAGTTCACCACTATCTCCAAAAGACCTCCATGTCGGTCACCAAGCACCAACATCTCAGAGCATGCTCCATGGGCACCAGTGACTCACATCCCACAACAAAGGACATTGGCATCCAACATGCCAAGTTGTAAGAACCCTCATGATACATCTCGAACACACGTACAGGATGCTTCTACACTCCAGCGCTGTATCTTAGTCTGTACCAGAAACTACCATTGTAATGATATCATTGCAGCAAGGACACTGAGCATCTAAGGACATACACTCAGCTTATGGACTGTATCAGGCTGCATCTCTGGCCTGTTCGCTTGGTCTCATAGCACTCACTCTTAAGTTAACCTGGATACTTATAGCATCACTGCCTCATATTGTCTTGTCTTTTTCTGCTTTGCTGTCTCAGCCCAAGAGATAAGACTCACATCTATTTCTGTCTCACCTTACTGTTTAGTGCAATCATAAATTCCAGGAAGCCTGGGAATAGCCTTTGCACATGGGGTACCATAACAATAAGTCAAGGGCAGCTGCTGATATCAATCCAGGAACTTGGACGTGGTCAGTCAGTCAGTTGAGACAGTAACAGTCAAGACATTCTCCCTACCACCTATCTTGACTTTTTCTGCTCTCCTATGGACTGTTTTCCTTCAGGAATAAGAGAGAGGTAAAAATCACAGGCGATGAAATGGGTGCCATAGATGTTACTGTTGGTGCAGGTACAGAGGTGTCCTGAGTGAGTGGGGCAGGCAGCACAAAGGGCATGAAGAGTTAGTGGTGTTGGGCATTGGGGTTGGTTGAGCATGTGGAGTGAAGAAGGTCATTGATCATCCTACCATGCTGAGCATTCCTCCAAATGGCAGAGACTGCACTGGTCCTGGTGGAAACTTCGAACTAGGCTGGCATGGGCTGGTTACATGAACCCCCTCATCTGTACCTGGGGGAAGTGAACGTCCCTTGATTCCAGTGATACCTCCAGATGGCTGCCTGCAAAAAGAGGTGACAATTTCCCCCTGTCTATCAAGTCTTGGGAAAATGTCAGGAAGATGACACCGGTGCAAGGGATTCTGGTAAATCCCAGATATCCATTGAATAATGAGTTGTTCCAGGAACAATGCGTGGTAAGATGGGGCCAGGATTGGACAAAGGGTCACCTTGGGAGGGACAGAGGTGTAGGTAGTTATGAAGGAAGTTTGCTAAGTTATTGTGAGGAAACACACCAGGTCTCACAGTGAAAAACCAATCAAAAACCTCAACACAGCTTGCACTTAGCCAAAAAAAACTGTGAGATTCAACCTGGAATGTCTAAATACAAAAGAGTGGGATGTGCCGTGTAATGCTGTTTAGGAGACCATTAGCATATAGTCATAGCAAGAAGATTCGAGTTTGGCCAAAGCTAAGTCAGTTCATCAAACAACTCATACTGAAGAACCTCTTTGCCTGCAAACAATAACATTCTTATATGCAGACAAACTGTTAACATTTTCTCCGTGGATCTATCTCAGAAAGCCTCGCTCTTGCAGTCAGTGGATGGAGGCCTGTGAGGCATTTTCCATGCGACTAATTAAAGACAACATAGGACCAAGAAGTTGCCAAGATCTGACATCCAAGTGACATTTCAGGAGGTACAAATCCTGCCGGGACCAATTTGGAGAGATTGCAATGTCGTTTGGTGGTCAGATTCAAACTGAATTAAACATCCACAATCATGATGACTGGCTGACACTCTGATCTCAGCTGACACATGGTGTCCTGCAGTGTGCATCGAAAAGGCTCAGGAGATGCCTCCCCTCAAAGTTAGCAATGTACATGTATCCACCCCTGTAAATCCAAACCCAGGGAAAGATAGGGGACTCTATATGCATGCTTATATGGACTGAGGTGCTCTTTGTTAGCCGTGACAATACCATCTGTTCCAGCACTTTGTTTGTGTCCCTTACTCTTGTTTGTAATTCAGAGTGAAGTAAAGGACATTTCATCCCTTCCCCCTCCTCATTGTTCTCCCATTCAAGTCACTAGGATACTGTCATAGCTGTCCACTGTGATGATTCTTCACCCATGAGGTTATAAACTGTTGACCATTTCACCCATGGGGGTTGGAAGAGGTTGCAGATGCCAATCTTTCTCTCACCCTGCCCTCACAGACGGGCACACTGAAGCAATACAATATTCAGTGTAATGTCAGATTATGTGTGTTCTGTTCTGGGTCCTTGGTGTTGTATAAGAGCATTTTTTTTTCATTTTCCCATTAAAACCTGGATTATGAGCAACCTGTATTTAGTCATCTTCAAGAATGAATATTTCTCACCATTCTAGGAGTTGACCAGGAATTGAACTGGGCTAGCTGTATAAAGTCTGTGACTACAAGAGGAGGTCAGAAATTGTGAGTAACTTCCCTCCTGACTTCCCAAAACCTGTCACAAGTTTGGAATGTGATACCCACCAATTGCTGGATGAGTGCAGATCCAACAGCACTCAATAAACTAATGAATTCAAAATTCACACCTTCTATAAGATACACTGCAGAAATTCACCAAGGCTCCTTCATCAGCATCTTCCAAATCCCTGACTTCTACCACCTAGAAGGACTTGTGTAGGAGACACATGGGAACAACACCTGCAAAGTCCCCTCCTGATCACTCGCCATCCTGACTTGGAACTACATCACCATTCCTACACTGTGTGAAAATTATGGAACACCCTCCCTAATAGCACTATGTGTTTGTTACACCAAATGGACTGCAACTGATGAAGAAAGCAGCTCACCACCTTCTCCAGGACAATTCCAGCAACACTCATAGCCTGTGAATGAAGGTTTTAAAGAAAGTGGTGCTTGAACAAAAAGTCATCACAACCCAACTGTTAAATCTTTGATTGTGGATCTAGAGCATTCCAAACAGTCTGGGTGGTCCATTTCTATTCAGCTAGTGTTCTCCTGCAACAAATATTAGTGTTCTTGGTTAATGCAAGGGTCAAATTAGGATTGGCAGTATTCTCATGAGTATTTAATGTTTGTATCAAGGTACAACAGAGGAAGAAGAATGAGAAAAGCTGAAAAAGAAACAAACGTCTCGAGTAGGGTCTGTGGAGAGAAACAGAGTTAACGTTTCAGGTCTATGTCCTTATATCAGAATGGAAGCAAGGTAGAAATGTTAAAGAGTTTTTAAGGTAGTGGCCATGGGGGAGAGGGCAGAAGGAACACAGGAGAAGATCTATGATAGGGTGAAATTGAGAAGATGTTGTTAAGATTAATTAGAAATATCTTGTTATTTCATCTCCGTGGCCTTCACCCTGTCTCAGACCTTTTCCTGATCTCATCCCATTTCCATTGGTTTAAAAACAATTATATTTTTATCTTCACTTCTGATGAACAACCACTGACCTGAAATGTTAACTCTGTTTCTCTGTATAGAAGCTGCCTAACCTGCTGGTATTGTCTAGTTTTTTTTGTTTCCAGTATCCAAAGTTTTCTTTTGTTCTTGTACAGTGCAGAAGGGTTTGTTATGATCAAACTAAATGTTCAGATATGGACAGCAGATTCTAAATTCTACCTGATAGATGCTAAATTGTCAACTAAAATAAAAGATTTAAAAAAAATATATCTTGAAGCAGTGATTTTGTTCACAATTTTTAAATAAGCTTTGTTTTACTTTTATTTCTTATTGATTTATTCTGTCAAAATGTAGGATTAAATGTAGACTTGTTCTCCCTTTGATTAAGGGGGACCCATCATGGGAAAAAGTGATACAGAGAATCATAAAGTCCAACTCATTCATGCCAACCAGATATCCTAAATTAATCTAGTCCCATTTGCTAGCATTTGGCCCATATCCCTCCGAACCCTTCCTATTCATATACCCATCCAGATGGCTTTTAAATGTAATTGTAATAGCCTCCATTAATTCCTCTGGCAGCTCATTCTATACACATGCACAATCCTCTGCGTGAAAAAGGTGCCCCTTAGGTCCCTTTTAAATCATTCCCCTCTCACCTTAAACCCATGCCCTCTAGTTTTGGAGTCCCTTACCCCAGGGAAAATATCTTGACTGTTTACCTTATCCATGCCCCTCATAATTTTATAAATCTCTGTAATGTCACCTTTCAGCTTCCAACACTCCAGAGAAAATAGTCCCAGCCTATTCAGCCTCTCCCTACAGCTCAAACCCTCCAACTCTGGCAACATCCTTGTAAACCTTTTCTGAACCCTTTCAAATTTCACAACATCTTTCCTGTAGCAAGGAGACCAGAATTGAATACAATATTCCAAAAGTGGCCTAACCAATGGTTGGTTAAGCTATCCTAAATGGTGGTCCAAAATCCTAAAGATTGTGGTATAAGCTTTCTGTCATAGCTTAAAGACAGCAAGGTCAAGAAGTTGACTTCTTTATAGAACTAGTAGTTGGGCTGTGCTCAGATGAAATGATTTTCCATTGGGGTCTGGCAATTGGTTGACCAGGCAAGGGAAGACGAGGAGATAGTAACAACTGCAGATGCTGGAGTCAGAGTCGATACAGTGTGGAGCTGGAGGAAACCAGCAGGTTAAGCAGCATCAGAGGAGCAGGAGAATCGACGGTTTGGGCCTAGACCCTTCATCATGACCCTTCCTCCAGCTCCACACTGCATTGACTCTGACTCCAGCATCTGCAGATCTTGTTACCTCCGAGTGACTTATAAACCCACTGTGATGCCTCTTCCAAGGATGCCCACCTTGAAGAAATTGTCGTCCTCCCTCCAGAAAGACCTCAGTGGATGAGTCCTGATGAAGGGTCTAGGCCCAAAACGTCGATTCCCCTGTTCCTCTGAAGCTGCCTGACCTGTTGTGTTCCTCCAGCTCCACACACTGTATCGAAGGCAAGACAAGGTAACACCTGAAAGAGGAATGTTCGCAGATACGCAAGAACATAATGGCTTCCAATGTCCTCTCCATACCACATGCTCTTCTGACTTGCCCTCGTAGCATCAACTTTCCATCTTACCTACATCAGAATCCTGCAATTCCTGATTTAACGGCATTGTGAGAGCACGTCCAGCTGCAGTTTAAATAGAAGGTCCAGCACCATCTTCTTGAAGGTGCATTGAAAATTAATACTGTTTGTAGCAGCAGTGTGCATATCCTGATTCCAGACAACGTTTTCCAAAAGAAATGATATTAGACAATGTTGATCATAGACACGACAGAAGCATCATTGTCCATATATGTCAATCTGTAAAGAGTCCAATGATACCTAACAGCTGCGTAAAAGCTGACACCTCAAAACAACTCAGCACCCGCCTCCCCCCGCCATTGGTCATTTAAACAATGCCATGGGAAGCCAGACGTCATCTCTGAGCTACACTGTACCCAAGAGGAAAGAGGGTTGCCTGGCAACAACAGGCACGCTGGGCAAGGCAAAATAATGCACAGAAAGAAACGTATGTGATCCATAGAAAGAAATATATGCACAAATCACCTTTTCTATCATTTAAATGCCACTAATATTCATTTAGGGTTTGGTGGAGATGTTCTCATGACACATTGTCATTTGCACTGTCATTGAAAAATAGAAATTAGGAGCAGGTAGGCCATTCAGCCCATCGAGCCAACTCCACCATTCAGTGGGATCATTGCTGATCCTTCGTCTCAACGTCATATTCCTACTTTCTCAAAATTTATCTATCTCTTCCTTGAATATATTCAGTGATTTGACTTTTACAGCATTCTGTGGTTGAGAATTCCACAGGTTCACCACCCTCTGAGCAAAGGAATTTTTTTCCTCAATTGATTTCTGATTTCCCCTCTTGCTTTAGCTGTGACCAGCTCTTCAGTTTACTGTGGGATTAGAGAGATTACTATCTTAGAATGGTCTCCATGGCACCAGCTGTTGAGGATGTACAGTTGCTTAAAAACAATAACCTGTGACTTTTATCTCTTGTTCCAGGCCTTTACCTAGAATATCTGCTCAAACTAACAAGTGGAAAAGCCCACATTCCTGACCCAGTATTGAAGGTTTTTCATTCTAATCTAATGTTTGCACCTGGGAATATCCAAATTTTGGGAAAAGGGGCCCTGTTTGAAATGCATGCTGTAGGTCCCAAGACCAGAAAGGACAGAGCTTTTCAAATACTAAACTAAATCTAACTCAACCCAATGGAGACATTGATCAGCTCACCACCGTTCCGAATTGGTTAGGGAGGCAATGACATCCACTGGTTTGATACAATTAAAGAGGTGACAGAGCCCATTGGAAGGCAGTTCACAAATCATTTAATATTTGAGTTCAGGAGTTCATTGTTCTGCAATACCAGCTAGACTATGGGGTCCACCTGGCTGACCTCATTACAATCACTACATCCCATCCCCTCTGATTTCGAGAACATAGGCCAGTTCTAGGGAACTTTAGCACTGGGTCACGTACCTCTGATTCTGTCTCTTATACAGGCAGGACAGTAGCTCGCCTCTTTTGCCTGGAGCATCTCAGAAGAAATTCATCCTCCTCTTTAAACAGCAAAGACTTTGAAGCGGTGACATCCGCCGCATCCATCTCAGATTCCCAGGTATCTTCAACGCTTGACAGAGAGGGAGAATCCCCGGGTTCTGACTATTCTGAGGAGCGAGGCACGTTTTGCGAGTTTACAGCTTTCATATGGTCCACGTGCTTGTTCAGGACTGTCACACCTACCCGAACTTTACATGTCACTGAACCTGACCTCACATTGACCATGTCTCTTACCCATGCAGGGCCATTCCCATGGTTCCTACATCAAACTTCATCCCCTGATGTAAACTGTCTCTCTTGTTTGTAAAATGCTGGGGGAGAAAGCATTGGGTGGTCCTTTAATAGATTGTGCTTTTTCTATGCTTGGAGATGTCTGTGAGCAGCTTGAAAGCTTGCAAGTTCAGAGAGCACCTGAATTGAAACATTTGCACACAAAGCTGTACCGTTAGCAGGCCAAGCAGCATTTTTACCAAGGCAGCAGATTTTTGAATTTAGCCAATCAATTTGAACTTGGTACTTAGATATCAAAAACCGATTAAATTTGAATCTGATGGCTTTGACAATCTAGCACCAATCCAATTGTAAGAAATTGATAAGTCATAGGGGTATAAAAGAAGGGAGCAGTTGGAAAGTTGGCAGCGTTAACTGCTATCTGCTGGAGATAACAGCTCTCAGCTCTTAGAGAAAACACCATTTATTCACAATGGTACCATGGCACTCCTAGCTAAGATTCCTGACAGAAGAATTGATGGAGAACACACAGAACATTCTGGAAGGCATATCCTGGCTATATTTTGTGAGACTAAATTCAATTGATTTGTCATATAAGTGGGTCTTATACTTATTGGAACAGCATACTGTTAAAGTCTTGCTTTATTTGGGAATAGTTAGCAGTCAGAAGGGATTTGTTCAGTTTGTTAATAGTTTAATTTATTAGTATTAGTTAGATAAATGAATTGTTACTTGTTGGTTGTGAAATGAGTGTCAGGGATACTTGAATTAACCATTATAAACTGCTGAAAGACAGGTTACACCCTTAACAGATTACAGGCTGAGGTGCTCCCTTTTTTGGTGTTTTGGTTTTGGTTCTCATGGTGGGGGGGTCAATCTATGCTTTACAACACTTGATATTGACATTATGCCAAGCACCAACTTTAAAAACAGAGTAATTGGGCCAAACACAAAGTTGTCAGTTTGGCCACCTGTGCATGCATAAACTGGCTAGAGGGTCTTCAGTTATTGCTGACTGATGCCACTATTCATGTGTGGTCAATCACATAAACACATGTGGGAACACATAGTTAAATAGGAACTTTTGTAGTGCTGTGCATGGGGTGTGCATTTAATTCTGAAGTGATGGTGGGTTTGGAAGGTACTGTCGAAGGACCCTTGGTGAATTTCTGCAAGGCATGTTATAGATAAACAGCATTAACTTTTGTAGTAATAAGGTGTAGAGCTAAATAAACACAGCAGGCCAAGAGGAGCAGGAAAGCTGACGTTTCAGGCCTAAACACTCCTTCAGAAAACTTTTGTACAGTGATTATTGTTTTCAGGTTTATATTGAGGGAGCTGCCGGTCAGGGTGGCCAATGAAGATTGACCTGAGGAGGAAACCCCAACTACCCCGCGTCAGCGCGTTACTCAGTGGGGGATGTAGCTACAAGTTGATACAACGCGCGCATGCTCCGAAGGGACCGCAGCTTTCAGCGTGCCGGCGCAGGCAGAGCTTCAGTGGCGGGATTCTGGACGCGCAGGCGCAGTCAGAAGAGCAGCTCTCGGAGGGGTGTTACCAGGCGCGCAGGCGCGGTGAGCTGAGGGCGCTCAAGATGGCGGGCCCGCTGGCGGTGGCCGGGGATGTGGTGGTGGACGCGTT
This sequence comes from Rhincodon typus, assembly GCF_021869965.1. Classification (NCBI taxonomy): domain Eukaryota; kingdom Metazoa; phylum Chordata; class Chondrichthyes; order Orectolobiformes; family Rhincodontidae; genus Rhincodon; species Rhincodon typus. The sequence continues at coordinate 38,033,322 of NC_063356.1, read as the reverse complement.
GCCGTATTTCGATCAGGGTTACGATGCGCCGGGGGTCCGGGAGGCGGTGAGTGCCTGGGGCGGAGCGAATACCTCTGGTCAGCTGGGGGACTGTGATCGTTCCGATCGACAGCGGCAATGAAATGTTTCAGAGATAGTAGGAACTGCAGATGCTGGAGAATCTGAGATAACAAGGTGTAGAGCTGGATGGACACAGCAGGCCAAGCAGCATCAGAGGAGCAGGAAAGCTGACATTTCTGGCCTAGACCCTCCTCCAGAAATGGGGGAGGGGAAGGGGGTTCTGAAATAAATAGGGAGAGAGGGGGAGGCGGATAGAAGATGGATAGAGGAGAAGACAGGTGGAGAGGAGACAGACAGGTCAAAGAGGCGGGGATGGAACCAGTAAAGG
>NC_063356.1:38008287-38032834 GCF_021869965.1 Rhincodon typus | reverse complement strand
GGAGGAGGGGATAGGTGGGAGGAAGGACAGGTTAGGGAGGCGGGGACGAGCTGGGCTGGTTTTGGGATGCGGTCGGGGGAGGAGAGATTTTGAAGCTTGTGAAATCCACATTGATACCATTGGGCTGCAGGGTTCCCAAGCGGAATATGAGTTGCTGCTCCTGCAACCTTCGGGTGGCATCGTTGTGGCACTGCAGGAGGCCCAGGATGGACATGTCGTTTGCGGAATGGGAGGGGGAGTTGAAATGGCTCGCAACTGGGAGGTGCAGTTGTTTAGTGCGAACCGAGCGTAGGTGTTCTGCAAAGTGGCCCCCAAGCCTCCACTTGGTTTCCCCGATGTAGAGGAGGCCACAACGGGAACAGCGGATGCGGTATACCATATTAGCAGATGTGCAGGTGAACATCTGCTTGATGTGGAAAGTCTTCTTGGGGCCTGGGATGGGGGTTGGGGGGAGGTGTAGGGGCAGGTGTAGCACTTCCTGCGGTTGCAGGGAAAAGTGCCGGGTGAGGTGTGGCTGGAGGGGAGTGTGGAGCGGACAAGGGAGTCACGGAGAGAGTGGTCCCTCCGGAAAGCAGATAAGGGTGGGGAGGGAAAAACGTCCTTGGTGGTGGGGTTGGATTGCAGATGGCGGAAGTGTCGGAGGATGATGAGTTGGATATGGAGGTTGGTGGGGTGGTACGTGAAGACGAGGGGGATTCTGTTTTGGTTGTTATTGCGGGGAGGGGGTGTGAGGGACGCGATGCCGGAGACACGGTCGAGGGCGTTCTCGACCGGCGGGGGGGGGGGGTGTTGCGGTCCTTGAAAAATGAGGACATCTGAGATGTACGGGAGTGGAATGGCTCATCCTGGGAGCAGATGCAGCAGAGGCGAAGGAATTGGGAATAGGGGATGGCATTTTTGCAGCAAGGTGGGTGGGAGGAGGTGTATTCTAGGTAGCTGTGGGAGTCGGTGGGCTTGAAATGGATATCGGTTTCTAGGTGGTTGCCGGAGATGGAGACAGAGGTCCAGGAAGGAAAGAGGTATTAGAGATGATCCAGGTGAACTTAAGGTTGGGGTGGAAGGTGTTGGTGAAGTGGATGAACTGTTCGAGATCCTCGTGGGAGCACGAGGCGGCGCCGATACAGTCATCAATGTAACAGAGGAAGAGCTGGGGCGTAGGGCCAGTGTAGGTACAGAAGAGGGATTGTTCCACGTAACCCACAAACAGGCAGGCATAGCTTGGGCCCATGCGGGTACCCATGGCCACCCCCTTTGTCTGTAGGAAGTGGGAGGAATTGAAAGAGAAGTTGTTGAGGGTGAGGACGAGTTGGGCTAAGCGGATGAGGGTGTCAGTGAAGGGGGACTGGTCGGGCCTGTGGGACAGGAAGAAGCAGAGGGCCTTTAGGCCATCTGTATGGGGAATGCAGGTGTATAGGGACTGGACTTCCATAGTAAAGATGAGGTGTTGGGGACCGGCGAATTGGAAGTTCTGGAGGAGTTGGAGGGCGTGGATGGTGTCATGGATGTAGGTAGGGAGTTCCTGGACCAAGGGGGAGAAAATGGAGTCCAGATAGGTGGAGATAAGTTCAGTGGGGCAGGAGCAGGCAGAGACAATGGGTCGACCAAGTCAGGTTTGTGGATTTTGGGAAGGAGATAGAAGTGGGCGGTGCGGGGTTGGGGAACGATGAGGTTGGAGGCTGTGGGTGGGAGGTCACCTTAAGTGATGAGGTTGTGGATTGTTTGGGAGATGAAGGTTTGGTGGTCGGGGGTGGGGTCATGATCAAGGGGGCGGTAGGACGTGGTGTCGGAGAGTTGGCATCTGGCCTCGGCGATGTAGAGGTCAGTGCGCCATACTACAACTGCGCCTCCCTTGTCCACGGGTTTTATGGTGAGGTTGGGATTGGAGCGGCGGGCTGCACATTCTGTGGGGGAGAGGTTGAAGTGGGTGAGAGGGGTGGAGAGGTTGAGGCGATTGATGTCACGACGGCAGTTGGAAATGAAGAGGTCGAGGGAGGGTAGGAGGCCTTGGGGTGGTGTCCAGGAGGAGGGGGTGTGTTGGAGGTGGGAGAAGGGGTCAGTAGAGGGAGGGTTAGGCTCACGGTTGAAGAAGTAAGCGCGGAGGCGGCGGAAAAACTGCTCTATGTCCAAACGTGACCGGTATTCGTTGATGTGTGGGTGGAGGGGGACAAAGGTGAGCCCTTTACTGAGGACTGACCGTTCGTCCTCAGTAAGGGAGAGGTCTGGGGGGATGGTGAAGACTCGGCAGGGCTGGGTGCTGCTGTCTCCTCTGGAGCTGCTGGCTGTGGAGGCAGTGGGCGGAGCGACGTCGGCATCGGCTGTGGGCAGAGTTGCGTCGGCTGTGTCCTTTTGTGGACCTCAGGGCTGTAGCCTCCACCAACAACTGTTATTGACCACCGCATCCCCATTTCCCCCCATTCCCTCCCCTTCACCCTCTCCCCCATTTTCTATCTTCTCATATTTTATCAATTTTTTGGTCACCTTTTCCTGATTTCTTAAGCACTGGTAGTTCTCAGAATTACTGTTATTTGTAAGATGATTTTTTTGTTGGACGTGTTGAATTGTTTCTTTAAATGTATCCAACTATTAGTTTACTACCGTGCCTTTCAGTCTTTTCACCCAATCAACCTTTGCCAACTTGTTCCTAATACTTATGTAATTGGCTTTATGGAAATTTAATTCTTATTGCAATCTAAGTATGTTGCTTTCAAGCCTAATATGTGATTCATTCAGTTGTGTTATGATTACTGTTTCCCACCAGATCTTTTACTTTGAGATTATTAATTAACCTTACCCCACTGAACAAAGACTGTCTCTTGACACCCCTGAAAGGTTCACATTCCATATGTGGAAAGTTCTGCACATACTTAATGAAATGGTTTCCTGGTAAAACACATGGTGCCCAAATAAGCACAATAAATAAAAGCAAACGTACATAATGATATTAGCAGTACTGGCAAGGTTACTGCCCATGCACATTTTGGGGGTGCCAGCAGACATTCTGTTGCAGAATATTAGATGTAAGGTAACTTTTACGTTGTAGAATAATACTACAGATTTTGTTTCAGGAAGCCAACATGAAAACATTCTACAAACTCATCTTCCCCAAACATTTTTGCCAATTTGATATTAGTTCGGTATATATCCCCCAATTATTACATTGCTTTTCCTGCAGTTTCCAATAATTCCTTATTTAATTCTTTTGTCTCATTTTTGTATCCAAGTCATGGATAAGCAATGACACAAAATGGGCTCTAGTTTCAGCGTGCCCTGTTCTAGTGCAGTGGTAGTGTCCATACCGTTAGACCAAGAGGCCCAGGTTCAAGTCCCACCTGCTGTAGAGGTGTGTGATAACATCTCTGAACAGGTTGATTTGAAAAAATGTTACTACAGTTAAGGAGCCAATAACGTACTGCCACAGGTGTCTTCTGATACTTACTAATCCTAATCTCCACCTATACTGGTTCTGCTTCCAGATTTTTGAGCTACGTTTCTTTCTCACTATCAGCCTTATCTCCTCTAATAATGGTTGTCTGTTGCTTTGCATTGCTAAAAATTTTTTTGCTTTCATTTATGTAAATCTAATTTCTTTGTTTCCAGTAGATTATCTATTGTGCTATATTTTATCTTTTGTATTTCTAGCATTTTGCCTTTTTCAGCAGATGATATAATTGGGCTTGATATTGCCTTGATTCTGAAGTTTGACTTTAGCTCTTTTAAAATCTGTGTCCTAAAAGCTTGTTGTTTTCTTCCTCTTCCCGTATCAATTATTTTTCAGTTCAGTACCTTCCTAGAACTCTCATATCGTCCAAGACATGAATGCTGATCTCATTTATGTAGTGACTCTTATTCAACAAACAAAGCTTGGTAAATAGTGATTCCTTTATTTCTATTTGCCAACATCCCAATGCTAGTGTTGTATTTCTACTTTTTCCACCTTCTGTCGATCATCATTGATCCTTTTATATCGAGTGTCATTCTTAAACTTCCAGTGCTGTGCCTTATACATGCTTCTTTCTCCCTGCAGCCTTGCTGTCCAGAAATTGAATCACATCTTTTGGTCTTCAACTCAAAATTGTCTTTTTGCTATATTAAAAACTGTAATCCATTCAGTGTCACAGTCTGCCCTTTCTCCAAAATCCAGACTTTGCATAATCTGATCAAAACATCTTAATTTTCTTTGTTTTCTTTATTGGGAAACAGAGGACAAGATAAATGTCTTCTAGGTTCATGTGATGTGGAATTGGTGTCTTGTTGAGACTTGTGCTGGAGTTTCTTTTCCACTTGTATAATTTACACATCTGCATAAAACAATATCCAGGCTCGGTATCAATAACAATTAGATGGCATCGAAAGCAGAGAATTTGGGAAAATGCTGGAGACTGTAGATGGATTAACGGAAAATTTAATTCAGCAAGAGGCAGCAGCATGAGGAGAAGCTATGATTAAATCTCAAACCTACAAGATTGAAATCTGTGAAACCAGCTAATAAGGAATTTAAGTGCAAATAGGACTGAGTTTTCTGCACTGCAAGTACGGAGTCAATAAGTTTGTTGTTTAGCACCTGTGGGTGACACTGTTTTGACAGTAATATTGAGTCTTTCTTCAAGTTAGGTCAATGAGGAGTTTTAGAAACTGAAGAATGGGTAGAGTGATCTCAGCTACAGCAGTGTTCTCAACATTCACAATTTCTTTGATTTATCCACTTTTGAAATATTGTTTTCATGTACGCAATTCTCAGATTGAAAAAGTAAGATGGTGTTTGCAAAATCACTAAATCTTCAGCAGAATTGTAAGTGATGCCATTTAGTTGCAGCTTCATCTATGCATTTAAAAATCTTTTGATTAAACCTTTTCTCATCCATCATGAATATTAACATTTTGCAGCTGAGGGTTCTCTTCTCTGATTTCATTGTGGCCAGTTCTTTTTAAGATGAATTCAGTCTGACTCCACTGCAATAAGACATGGAATGCATATCAACAACAAAGGAAACAAATAAAGTTCCAAGTATAATGATTTCCAACATAGAATAGTTAAGCACAATTAATTTAACTTGCAAATATAATAATGCTCAATCATAAATGTACTGTCTGATTAAACCTAATTGCAATATACATACTACATAAACTAAACCCAAATTGAACCACATTTATCTTTAGTTTTCAACTTTCCAGACTTTGAGTTTGGTATGAGTGACCAAGGTTTATGTTGTCCAGAACGTCAATATGTTCTTTGGGTAGATGATGTGATTTCCATTCTGATCTGCTTTAAGGCAATTCTGCAAGGATGAATGGAGGGCCATTTAATGTTTATGTTCGCACATTCATTCCATGTTTTTCAGGCAGCTGCGCTGGTGGAGGAAGAGACTAGACGCTATCGACCCACTAAAAACTATCTGAGCTATTTGCCTACACCTGATTATGCAGCATTTGAAGTGAGTATTTATTAATCGTATTCACTGGGAATCGCAAATCTCAAATATCAAACGTAGCTTTTAACGTTGTTAGAAAATGCAGTCAGAGAATGTTGTGTAGATGTTAAAGTGCACAAAGATAAAGATATAGGAATGTGAACTGAAAGCTGTCAGCAACTCTTGGTATTTTATCCAAGTGGCCATTAATTGTGAGTGAATGCTGGAGGCTACATTTAAAATATGGATTGGCAAGAAATGCTGGCCAGCGAGCGATGGCCACATCCCACAAATGAATAGAAAAAAAAATGATGAATTCACTTTCTTCAGTCAGTCCTGCTGTCGAAACACATTTCTTCAATTGTTAGCCTGCTTACGTGAGGACTGACCTGAGACCTTTTTTTTTGGGCAGTATGGGTACTTATCTATTGACCTATTTTAAGGTTCCTTTCTCCATCATCTAGGGAGGCAGTGAAGTAAAATGGAATTGCAAGCTTGGCAACTTGAAATAGTCTAATAATCTCACTTGTTTCACAGGAGTGAAGATAAACCATTGTAGGGGTTGCCAAGCTGTTCTAACCTGGAGATGTGGGAGACTTTTCTAGCCAGTATGTGGGAGAAAATGTCTAAACTTGAGATTAAGGTCCATGCAATCTATCATACATGTTTCTGTCTTTGTTTTGATTCATACACCTTTGAAGGTGCCCAGAAAAGGAAATCAAACAATTAAGACACTTAATGGTCAGTTTTTGCTTTGCCTTTTGTATTTTTCCCAAACTAAAGGATATATTGCGTGGCCCAGGAGAGGGCTGGTAGATTTGTCCCAAGTGTCATTGATTATCGCTGAAGCTACAGTTTTTTCCTTTTGCGTTGGAGGTCTCTGTGGGGAAGTTGTGCTCTTCCAGACTACCTGGAGCTGGCATGGTGATAGTGCACCATTTGGAGAGAAGGAGAGCATCACCCACTGTTGCCTGTCCTTTTCTCTGGAGATGCAAGACCAGCTGCTGACTGCAACACCTTTCTAACAGTGCAAATCTCTGAGCTGGAGATGTAATGCAGGGCCTGGAGGGGCTGGTGACAGTTGAACTGTTCCAACCCATTCATCTCAGCAACTCACCATGGACTCTAGGAAACTTCAAAGCCTGCCCCTCTAACGAAGTAAGACTGCACTGCCATGTGGAACTTGCTGAAAGAACAGTCACAAGTTTGAAGTATAATCGGGAGCAGGCAACTGGCCAGATAGGTCTTCCTTGAGCAGAAGTGCCAGAGGTGACTATTTGTTTTTAAATGTTAAAAAAAAACTCACTAACATGCATCTAGTAGATTGGACCAAAGCAACTTCAGTTACATGAATATTTGAAAAGATCAGCTCACTGCAACTAGGCAACTACATGCCAATGTGGTCCACTTTCTTTCAACTACTGTACGTGAACTGAGAGGGGAAAAGATCAGACTTTAAATAAATAATGCTAATCTAGACATATTTGAGAAGTTGTTCTCCCATCTTCAACATTGCAACTACCTTTCATTTGCAGTAATATTAACCTTGTTCCAGAACTTGCCCAGCTCCCTTTTGAATATTCACCATAAGTTCATTGCTTGAGCTGGCAACTTTTCCAAAAGCTAGTGGCCTTCTGTGAAATGTAAACCATCTGACATCTAATCTAGTCTGTGCTTTCATAATTTACACACACGTTCCCTTGTTTTCCTTAACTAATTCAAGCAATTTCTCCACATGAACATGGTCTCTTCATTGTTGAAGTCTGTATGTTTCTGGAGTAAAATTACCCAATATCCTGAATCTATAATGATCTAAGTTTTATCCTTAGTCACCCTCCTCAGAACACTTTCCAGGTCTCCTATGTGGTAAGATTGTTACTAAATGAGACATAATTGAATTTTGGGTACTATAAAGGTGTTTGTTTTACCACAACCAAACTCTATTTGCTTTCATTGTAGCACTAGTTGTGGATTTTTAATTGGAACTATAACTGGAAGTCTTTTGTTTATATAAAGCCTTTTATTACCTCCATGTCCGAAAGATCTTTACAGCTAATGAAGTCCTTTTGAAATGTTGTTACTGTAGGAAATTTGGCAGTCAATTTGCAGAACAATTAAGAATAACTGTATAAGCCAATCTGCCTGTGTCCAAAATATATTTATGATGCCCCCGTTGGGGACAAGGCACATCTAATGATTTTCTTTCGACATGTAACTTGATCATGCCCATGCTGTACAGTAATGCAGATTCTGCAGAATGTATAATTTGGTCCAGGCAGCCAGGCAACAGAGTTGAATGGCACGTGTTTTTTTTCAATTAAAAACAATTGCATGTGCGAAGGTCCTAAAACAGTTGCATACAGCCTGCAAAGGAAAAGAAAACAAACAACACATTGAAATTTGATATTTGTCAGAGCTACCTTGCTCGTTCAAAAACGGGCATTTTCTACTCGTGCGGGAAACCATTTACCATTCATTTGGAGACAACAAGGCGTTCTGACAACTGAACGGACCTTTGTTATTTTTTGGCAGAAAGACCTTAGATGGTGGTCTTTCCTCGCTGTACCTTGGAGGCAGCTGCCCTGAGCTTTCAGTGCATCCCTACAGCACTTAGTCCTGGACATTAGAATGTGCCAGTCTGCAACACTGGGGTCAACGTTTTACACTGGGAAAACCAAGTTTCAGGCAGACCAAAGAGCTTCTTTCACTGAGTACAGTCATTGTTTGCCTTGGTGTGCGTCTTGGGGAACGGACCATTGAGCACAGAGTGCTGCATTATGGAGCTGCTTGGGATGAACCTTAGTGACAGTCTCTTTACCAGCACAATGCTTTGAGTGCAACTTGTGATGGTGCATGGATTACATGAAGGATTTGGTGGGTGGTGCCTTTGTCACCACCTGCCACGCTATCTCTTGGTTCCTGTTTGGAAAGTTCTAGTGTTTAGGCATTTGACTAAAAGGCTTTGACAGTCTGTTCAGGAAACCACCCAAAGAGATCAACCGTCCCTTTTCCTTCAGGGTCTTGAGCACGTTATGCGCTGACCACTGCCTGATGAACTTGTGCTCAAAGTTGTTTTCCTTTGTAAATTTTTCCGCAAGGGACAAGTGATACAGAACAGCTCAAGTGTTCGGAACATTACATGGTAATGAGGCCAGATCCATCCTGTGCAACACCGAGGACAGGTTGAACCTCCGTACATAGCGACACTTGGTGTCTGTGTATTGAGGTCTAAGCGCAGCTTGATGCAGCCACACAGGTGGTCATCAGGATGAAGGTGGCATTGGGTGCCTTAACCCCCCGCCACTCACAGCTTTGTTCATGTTGTCCCTGTGGACACGTCTATCTTTGATCTCCAGATGAAGTGGAAGATGGCTCAGGTGACTGTTAAGGCACAGGCTTGGAGAATAGACCAGACCTGAACCATGTGCAGCAAAACTAATAGTACCTCACACCTGGTGACCATGTTTTTACCCCACAGTGCAGATGGAGCAGCACTCCTGTAAGCCCGGTTTCTGCCTCACATTGGCAATATGCTCCTGACAAGTTTTTGCGCACGCTCTGGTTCCTCTTGAACCATATTCCCAGCAGCTTCAGGTAATCTGGCGTGATGAAGGAAGGGATAAAGATTCAGTCGGCCCAGTTCCTAAAGTTGTTATAGTCCCAGCTGGTGGTAATGCTGGAAAGCCAGATTCCAGAGGGAAACCTGGCTTGATAGACCATAATGTTCACTTTTGAGATTTGGTTCCTGTGGTGATCAGTAACAGAAGGCCTCTAATGTTTCAATTCAGCTTTCAATTAAGTGATTGTTAAGAAGGGGAAAATAGAGTATAAGAGTAAGTTTGCAGGGAACATAAGAACTGACTGTAGAAGTTTCTGTCGGTAAGTAGAATGAAAAAGATTGAAAACTAATGTAGGTTCCTTAAAGTCAGAAACGGGGGAATTTATAATGGAGAACAAAGAAATGGCTGACGAGCTAAATTCATACTCTATTTCTGTTTGCACAAAGGAGAACATAAATAATGTACCAGAAATGATGGTGAACTCAGGGTATAGCAAGAGGAAGGAACTAAAGCAAATCCATATTGGTAGATAAATATTTTTGGAGAAATTGATGGGGCTGAGGGCAGATAAATCTCCAGGGCCTGATTTTCTATATTCCACTTAGGAAAGTGACGTTAAAAATAGTGGATGCATGGTCATTTTCAAATATTTTTTAGACTCTGGAACAGTCCCTACAGATTGGAGGGTAGCTAATGTAACTCCACTATTGAAAAAGGGAAGTAGAGAGAAAATATGGAGTTATAGGTGAATGGGTCTGACATCAGTAGTGGGGAAGATACTAGAGTCAGTTCCAAGAATTTTATAGCAGAGCACTTAGAAAGCAGTTGGCGTATCAGACACAGCATGGATTTACAAAAGGGCAAGGAGGACTGCAGTGGTTCAAGAAGGCAGCTCACCACCACCTTCTCAAGGGCAACTAGGGATGGACAATAAACGCTGGCCTAGCCAGCAACGCTCACATCCCACAAATGAATAGGAAAAAAAATCCTGCTCGCCAAATCTCCTGGAATTCTTCGAGATGTAACTAGTAGAAGTGATCAGGGGGGCCAGTGGTTTATCTGGAATTTCAGAAGGCTTTCAACAGAGACCCACACAAGTGATTAATTTGTAAAATTAAAAGTGCATGGGATTGGGGGAGCGTATTGAGATGGATAGAAAATTGGTTGGCAGACAGAAAACAAAGTGGGCATGAATGATTCTTTTTCTGAATAACAAGCAGCGATTAGTGGGGTACCTCAGGGGATCAGTACTTGGTCAGCTATTCCCATTATTGGTTACTGATTTAGATGAGAGACCTAAATGTAATCTTTCAAAATTTTCAGATGACACAAAGAACAGTGGAAGGGTGAGCTGCAAGGAGAATGCAGAGATGTGGCAATATGATTTGGACAGGCTGAGTGAGTAGGCAAATGCATGGCAGATGATACAGTATAATGAGGAGCAATGTGAGATTATCCACTTTGGTAACAGAAATAGGAAGACATTATTATTTGGCTGTAAATTGAGAGAGGGGAATATTCAACGTGACCTGGGCATCCTCCTGCACCAGTTGCCGAAAGTAAGCGGCCAGTGCAGCAGGCAGTAATAAAGGCACACTGCATGTTGGCCTTCATAGCGAGAAGATTAGAGTACAGGAACAAGGATATTTTGTTGCAATAATACAAGACGTTCACGAGGTCACACCTGGACTATTGTGTACAATTTTGGTCTCTTTATCTGAGGTAGAGTGGTCTTACTATATAAGCAGTGAAGGTTTACCACACTGATTCCTGAGATGGCAGGAGTGACATATGAGGAGAGATTGAGTCTGTTACGATTGTATTCACCGGATTTTAGAAGAACGTGGTGGCAGGGGGGAATCTCATGGAAACCAATAAAGTTCTCACAGGACAAGACCTTTATATGTAGAAAGAATGTTCCTGAAAGTGGGGTTGTCCAGAACCAGGGGTCACAGTTTAAGAATGTATAATAGGGGACAAAGAAATGGCTTAGGAGCTGAATACATACTTTGGTTTTGTCTTCACAAAGAGGACACAAATCGGATACCAGAATTGTTGGAGGATGCAGGATTTAGTGAGAGGGAAGAACTGAGGGAGATCAATATTAGTGGAGAAATGGTGCTGGGAAAATTTTTGGGATTGAAGGCCGATAAATCCTCCAGGGCCTGATAATCTACATCCCAGAGTACTTAAGGAAGTGGCTCTAGAAATAGTGGATGCATTGGTGCTCATCTTCTAGGATTCAGTAGACTCTGGAACAGTCCCTGCAGATTGGAGGGTGGCTAATGTCACTCTGATATTCAAAAAGCGAGGTGGCGAGAAAACATGGAATTATAGACCGGTGAGCCTAACATTGATAGTTGGGAAAATTCTCGAATCCATTGTCAAGGATTTTATAGCAGAGAATTTAGAAAGCTTTGGCTAGATCAGACAGTCAGCATTGATTTATGAAGGGGAAATCATGCCAAACTAATGCATTTGAATGTTATGAAGATATAACCAGTAGAGTTGACAAGGGGAGCCAGGCAATGTAGTATATTTGAACTTTCAGAAAGCACTTGACAAAGTCCAATAAGAGATTAATGTGCAAGATTAAAGCGCACGGGATTGGGGGGAAGTGTATTGAGATGGATAGGAAACTGGTTGGCAGAGAGGAAACAAACAGTAGGAATTAATGGGTCCTTTTCAGATTGGCAGGCAGTAACTAGTGAGGTGCCACAGGGATCGGTGCTGGGACCCCAGCTATTCACAATATATTAATGATTTGGAAGAGGGAACAAAATGTGACATCTCCAAGTTTGCAGATGATACCAAGTTGGATGGGAGGGCAAATTGTGACGAGGATGCAGAGATCCTCCAGGATGATCTTGACAGGTTGAGTGAATGGGCAAATCAATGGCAGATGCAGTATAATTTGGATAAATGTGAGGTTATTCACTTCGGAAGCAAAAACAAGAAGGCAGATTACTGACTGAATGGCTGTAAATTGGGAGAGGGAAGTGTGCAGTGGGACCTGGGTGTCCTTGTGCCCCAGTCGCTGAAGGTAAGCATGCAGGTGCAGCAGGCGGTAAAGAAGGCAACTGGAATGTTGGCCTTCATTGCGAGAGGTTTTGAGTATAGGAGCAGGGATGTGTTGTTGCAGTTGTTCAGGGCCTTGATGAGACCACACCTAGAAAATTGTGTGCAGTTTTGGTCTCCTTTTCTGAGGAAGGATGCTCTTGTTCTTGAGGGAGTGCAGCGAAGGTTTACCAGGCTGGTTCTGGGGATCGCGAGATTGAATAGTTTGGGATTGTTTTCGTTAGAGTTCAGACGAATGAGGGGGATTCTCATAGAGACGTATAAAATTCTAAAAGGACTGGACAGGGTGTTCCCGATAGTGGGTGTAACCAGTGGTCACAGTATGAGGATTCGGGATAGACAATTTAGGACAGAGATGAGGAGACATTTTTCACCCAAAGAGTGGTAAGCCTCTGGAATTCATTACGACAGGAAGTAGTTGATGCCAAAACATTGAATGTATTGAAGAGGCGACTGGATATAGCACTTGAGGTGAATGGGATCAAAGATTATGGGGAGAAAGCACAATTAGGCTATTGAGTTGGACAATCAGCCATGATCATGAAGGATGGCGGAGCAGGCTTGAAGGGACGAATGGCCTCCTGCTTCTATGTCTATGTTTCTATGTAAGATTAAGGGACTGAGTCGAGGAGAAATTCCAGAGCGTGGTGAATCAGTGGAAACTACCACCAAGAAGATGGTTTAGACCAAAGCATTGTGTTTTCAAGAAGGATGTAGATGCTTGTGGCTAAAGGATCAAGGAATATAGGGGGAGAGTGGGATTAGGCCATTGAGCTCAATGATTAACCATGATCATATTGAATGGCAGGTTCATAGTTTCGAATAGCCTATTCTTACTCTTCAATGTTTAACAAAAGAACATTAGTTTATTATACAAAAGGAAAAGGATTTGGGAAGATTCTTCCGTATCTGCAAGGGTACGTTTCCCAAGAACCTCCGCAAATGATGAAATTCACGAATGCAGAGCTCATTTAAAAATAGGTTAAAAATTAGATACACGATTTTTGCCTGCAGAGTTTTGTAACTTATTTTTTGGCATGGATAGGCAAATTTGCACTTCATGACTTTGTGGATGCAGAGGATTTACTGTATATCAAAAGCATGAAAAAGATCCCAATTTTTTTTCCTAAAAAATATCCTTCACAGGCAGGCCACTTTTCTAAGAAAATGCAGGGCTCTTTTGTATTACTTTGACTGCTTTTGAGGCTATTAAATAGCAGATCTGTTGGTATGAACTGAACCTGATTCTGGTTTTATGGACTCTTGCCTGTCTTTCTTTCCCTGGTCATGAGGACTGCATTTATTGTGCACACCACCACCAGGTGGAGCAAGAAGCATGCACTGGCAGGAGCACAGTGCTGCGGTGAAACATCATTACCCAGCAATGGAGTGGCAGCAGCACCTGCCTGTCACAAAGATGGCGCTACCGATATAATGACATATAACCTAGAACAGTGCAGGAACAAAAACAGGAGTTGCAGGAAAAGCTCAGCAGGTCAGGCAGCATCTGTGGAGAAAAAAAATCAGTTAACGTTGCGGATGTGGTGACCCTCCTCAGAATAGTTCTGAGGAAGGGTCACCGGACCTAAAATGTTTACAGCATCCGCAGTTCTTTTGATTTTTACGTAGAACAGTACAGCACAGGAACGGGCCCTTCAGCCCATGATGTGCTGAATATGACACAAAATAAAAACTAATCCCTTCTGCCTGCCCATCGTCCATACCCCTCCATTCCTTGCATATTCATGTGCTTATCTAAAATTCCATTAAATGCCCCTAATGTATCTGCCTGCACCACCACCCCTGGCAGCGCGTTCCACACTCCTACCACTGTCTGTGTTTTTAAAAAAAAAAAACCTGCCCCCATATCTCCTTTAAACTTTCCCCTTCTCATCTTAAATGCATGTTCCCTGTGATTACCTTCTGAGCAGCCAATTTCTTCCCCATGCCAGATTGACTCAGCACAAGGAATCAGGACAGAGATGGGAGGAAACAGCCAAAGCAGCACAGGGCATTGATTGTCACTTCTAAATACTAATTATCATGAAAGAAAGGTGGGGCAGCCTGAGTGCACACTGGCACTGGCATCATTGGTCACAATGTCACCTATGCCAATGAATCCTGAGGCCTGTTTTGGCTAGCTGGCATTACTAGCCAAGCCTGCATTTACCAGCAGTTATGCTGGCATTTGGAGTCATTATTCCAGACTAAGAGTTCAACTTAAAAATTTCATCAGTTATTTCACCATGTAGCTTGTCTATTCTTAAGTCACATGATTTCTTGGAAATGCTGACCTACTGCATATAAAGGGCTATCTTCTGACTCTTGAAAGGAAACCAGTCTCCTTTCCAGAACTGAAGAGCAAAAAACCATTACCTCTACTTTAGGACCCATGTTTCTAAATGTTGATACGTTATATGCCTTCATCACAGCAGATAATACAGTGTGGCTGAGCAAATTACAATGAAAATGGGAAGGTGATCCAACACACTTATTTGGCTTAGACAGCCACTAAGATCTATGATCCACCAATTCTCATTATAGTTGTCCTTGACTGGTAAAACAAAAGACTTGGGACTCTAATTAGAGGGTTGGCTACTGATTTGAGGTTTGATCTTTTCCACCTCAGGAAATTTTTTTTTTAATTTTAAAAGAGCTTTGTTTTGCTTTGTATCCTGAAGCTACTTGCCAGTCAGCTTGCCTGGAGCCTGACTCTGCTTCTTGTTTGAAGCTTATGGGGTCTGAGGCCTGAAGTTGCTGTGGGTACCAAGAGCCAAATAGTTAGAAGCTCGAGAGTCCAACAGACCTCAGCAACCTAAGGCCCCAGGCTTGACAATGGAATGTATCCTGGCTCACTGGTGTAAAGATGCCTGAGGAATGCTAGAACAGGTGCATATATGCAGAAGGGTTGAAAACACCTTACAAGCAATCACTCCAATTTTAATGATCAAATTATCTGTGTGATATTGATATGTACGTAATATTGACTGAGACACTGTAGGTAGCATGCTGCTCTTCTTCACACTAAGTCCACTAAGGAATCGTTTATATTCATCTGAGAGGGTGTAGGCTTCAATTTAATGTCACAACTGAAAGACAGCACCTCTGGTGCAGCATTTCTTCACTTCTGTGCTGGAATGGGAGTTTAATTTTTATGGCCCAATTTCTGAAGTATGGCAGCAGAATTTGGATCTTTTTCCCCTCTAATCAGACATTAAAACAGGGTCCAGAATGTATTCTGTTGCTAGTGCCTCTACCAAGTACAGAAACATTTTTCCATCTTGATCAGATTTTTTTTCTTTTAATGATGATAGAACTGTTAGGCTCTTTTGCATCATCTATAAATGGCAGGGCAATTCTAGTCTCAAAATATCAAATGGAAGTGTAAGTTTCATTGGCAGTGCGATGGGCTAAACATCACCAGACATACACATTGGTGTTGACGTCTTCAAAGAATGATCATTAGCAACAAAGTGTAGCATTTTATTAATGTGTAGATTTTCTTTCTCCCACTCCCCTGAAGACTTTAAGAAGTTGTACGTTTATTTAACTTCACGTGTATCACGAGATGACTGCAGATAGTTAAGCACAGAGTTACTGCAGGACTATCATGGTGGAGTGTGGTGTGATCTGATTGTAGTGATGAAATAATGCTGTCCATCATTGCTAATGTTGAAGCAAGCATATTGCAATAGAATTTGCCACCTGCTGTTTTCATTGCTCAAGTGAAAATGCAGTTTCACCTGAGGAGGGTGGCTTTTTCCTTGAGGGTTTGCTCCACTTGTTGACAATTGAGGCCACAATTGTATAGTTTATACAATTGTACACTAAATAATCAGACTTAAAGTGGTCTGCCATACAGTGCTACTGAAACTGTGGTCTAAGCACAAGCAGTCATGCTCAGCTAGTGGGAGATGAGAATTTATAGTAAGATGGGTGGCACAATTACTGGATGCTGAAGAGTTTTTGTGTGTGTATATTTAAAAAAAAGTTGGTTTCTAGTGATTAATGTTTTGGTGATTGGGCGATTTGAACTCGTCAACATGCTATATAAAAGCTGGTTAACTTTTGGGACATTTGACTGATCCATTTACTTTTCATGTTGAAGATGCATAGAGACGGTGTTTTCCAATTTGTACGGATGTAGAAAATATAATTCTACAAACAGTCTTGAACTTCTTGTTTTTGAAAGAACTTTTTTGATTCTCTGACTTTTCAGTTTTGCCATTTTTGGGAATATAATCTCCAGTGAGGTCATGTTTTCATTTTGAATTTTACAATATCATGCCTTTACTTGCTGCATTTTGACTTACGGAGCTGGAGCCAGTGAATCGTGCTGCTCCATATTGGCAGAATAAAAATTGCAGCAAATCCCTTGGTGCAAAATGTCTTAGAATAAAACAAAATTATTTTAACTGTGTGGGTAATGCTAGCAAATGGGATTTATTGTTGATTTGTAGTCACCTAGAGAAAGTAGTGATTATGTTTGTCTTAGTGATTCTTTTTTCAGAAGTGAAGCATATTATAACCATGTCAAACTATGATCATGGCATCTTGCAACACAATTGGAAGTCATTTGATCCATTGTGCCTGTCCTTTTAATCCTATACTCCTCTCTCTTTGCCCAGAACCTTGCCATTTCTTTTCCATTTCTGGTACGTATTTCATTTCCTTTTGCAAATGCTAACGAAGCTGCTTTGCGTTCCAGACCTGTAACTCTCTGCCAGAGACAATAAGTTCTCCTGATCATCCCTCTGGTGTTCTTTTCAATTGTTTTACATCTGTGCAGCAATCATACTCAGTGATGAACCAGAGCAGAACCTTGTCAACTGTTGTCTTGCTATTTTGCGGAGTTCAGTCTTTATAAAAGAACTAGCAGTGTAGAGCAGTTGTTGTACTGCACTACAGGAAGTGTGTAACAGGGCCATTTATGCTTTATAACTATGTATGACTCATTGATTCTGCACCATAGGAAAATGCTGTGCTGTCAGTGCAATGATTATGCATTCCTTAAAGACTAATGGATTTTTATTTAACTTCTTATAGACTGAGATCATGAGGAATGAGTTTGAGCGATTGGCAGCTCGCCAACCAATGGAGCTACTCAGTATGAAAAGGTGAGTCTGCAGCTTTGCCGTGAAAATGTAAACAAAGTGGGTAGCAACAGTCTTCAAATAAAAATTCAGTTCTTGGGATGTGTGCAATATAATATCAGTGGCTTAGCCTTTTAAAAATTGCTTACTGCAATTCATTTCCTTGAGGTTGGGAGCTAATTGGAAGAAGCTGTGGAATATGTATTTTGTCTGAACCAGTTACAGTGGGTGTGGTTGGTAGAAAGGCAGGTAGAAGCTTCAAGCAGAAGTAGGACATTTAGTCGCTGTACCAACACCAGCTCATCAAAAGCTATCCAGTGGTTTATTCTTAGTCATAGAGATGTACAGCATGGAAATAGACCCTTTGGTCCAGTTCATCCATGCTGACCAGATATCCTAGATAAATCTAGTCCCATTTGCCAGCATTTGGCTCATATCCATCTTAAACCCTTCCTATTCATATACCCACCCAGATGTCCCTTATTGTTCTTTCTCCATGATACTTCCTATGTTTAATGTGTGTTTTCAGTTTCCTTTTGTGAAAGTTGCAATTGAATCAGCTTTTTAACTTTATTTTTCCATGGGATGTCACTGGCATTTATGGTCATCCTGAATTGCCCTTAAATTGATGGTGTGCCACCTTGAACTGCTGCAGTCCATATGGTTTAGGCATGATCACAGTGTTCTTGGGAAAAGAGCTGAAGATTTTTTGAGCCATTGATAGTGAAGGAATAATGATATATTTTCAAGTCAGGATGTTGTGTATCTTTGAAGGGAACTTGTAGGTAGTGGTGTTCCCATGCATCTGTTGTTCTTGGGTGGTAGCAGTCACAGCTTTGGAAGATGCTTTCAAGGGAGGCTTCCTGAGGTATTGCAGTGCCTTTGTATGACACGTGTGCACCGCCTCCGCTGAGCATCTGTGTTGGAGAAAACAAATGTTTGTGATAGTGGATGTGGTGCTGATCAAGTGAGCTGCTTTTTTAAAATGGTATCAATCATCTTGAGTGTTGTTGCAACTGCATTCACCCAGGCAATTGGGAGAGTATTCCATCATAATCCTGACTTGGGTCTTGTGAATAATGGACAGGCTTTGGTGAGTTAGGAGGCAAGTTACTTGCTGCAGAATTTTCAGCCTTTGACCTCCGCTTAGAGCCAAGATGTTTATATAGCTGGCCTAATTAAGCTTCAGACACCCTTTTAGATAGTGCCTTCCATGTCATTGGCATGATCCTGATCACTGTATTTTAAAAAAAAAAAAAAATTTTATTGCCTTTAACTCTTTGGCTACTTCGTCTAAATCTTTATCCTCTGGTTATTTGCCCTTCCTCCAATTAAAACAGTTATGTTTATTTATTCTATCAAACCTCTTTTGTGATTTTAAACACCTAATCTCCTCTCAACTTTCTTTGTTCTTAGGAGATGATCCCACCTTTTTTGCTGTCTCCAGATAACTGGGGTACTTCATCACTTTTAACATTTTCAAAAATTTCCACTGCCCCCTGTCTAAGGCTTCATTGACTGTAATATTTTTCAATGATGCCTACTGTTGCTGGATTCTGTGCTGCATATTGCAGTGTGCTGAAAATCTCAAGATAATAGTGATCTCCTGACCTTTGCTGAAGCTTGTATGAATATAGGACAGTTGGAAGAGAATATCATCATTTCACTTTTGGTGGCTACTTTTGAACAGCCAAGATCGGACTTCCCTTTGAAGTTTGTATTTTTATAAGAGCTGATGGTTTCCACCTCACTCTGGAGCTAGGTTGGACCTTGACAGCTGATTTTACACAATTTCTATGCCTCACCTAGATTGCTTTAGACTAACATCCAGTTGTACTTTTAAGAATCCTAGGAAGAAGAGCTACTTGGGTGAGAGAGCAGATTGGTGGTAGCAGCAGATGGAAGTGTTTCAGGGCTTGTATGTGCATCTTCAGGTGATGAATGGGTAAGTGAAGGATCTGTGTTGTAATGTTTTCCAGATATGAGCTGCCTGCCCCATCGTCAGGACAGAAAAATGACATCACTGCATGGCAAGAGTCTGTGAACAACTCCATGGCACAGCTAGAACATCAGGCAGTGAGAATTGAAAACTTGGAGCTCATGTCACAGCATGGATCAAATGCATGGAAAGTCTATAATGAGTATGTTGGTTTATTCTTTACAAGTAGCTTTTGTTGCACATTCGTTTTGTAGAGTCATACATATTGTAAAAGTGTATAAAACCATTTGACCTCTGAGGCAACTGTCTAATATCACCCACTCCCTTATTTGGCTCCATAACCATGCAGATTTATTTCCTTTGGTATCTATCCACATTCCTTGTGATAACATTATTTGTTTCTTCCTTTCCACTCTCTTGCCTCGGCCACTGATTTTATTCTGGTTCAGTTCCATTGGTTCCCTCCCAGTATACTGAAAAGACCATTTTGTGTGGTTGAGCTTGTCCATTGAGAGTCTCTCAGAGGATACCATGAACCTTCCCAAAGGTTTTATATGCACAGTGTAACTGTGAAAAGAAACAGAAGCTGATTCTATTTTTCTCTCTCAACCCCTACTGAATTTTGAAAATGATACTGTTGTAGTCCAGATATCTGTCTGATATCAGCTTAACTCAGGATAGATTAGGCTTCTGGTCTGTACAGCTTCAGAATTTACAGGATGGTATATTTACTCGAAAGGTTACCTCCCCATATAACCATCTTTGTATATGGTTCATAACAGTTCAGGTTGGAAAGGGTTTTTGTTTAAATGAGGATTTGGACAATATGATGGTAAGTTTGGTATTTGCTGTGAATAGCTGGTTGCCCTTGAAGATGGTGGTGAGCTGTCTTGAGCCATGTCACTCCATGTAGTGATGGTTCTTGCTGTGCTGTTGTGTAAATTGTGGCACAGTGGCTTTGAAGGACGAACAGTATATTTCCAATCAAGAATGAGGTGTGACTTGAAGGGGAATTTGGAAGTTTTTTCATTATTCAATCATGGAATGTGGGCATTGCTAACTGGGCCAGCATTTGTTGCCCATTCATAATTGTCCTTGAGAAGCTGGTGAGCTGCTTTTTTGAACTGCTGCAGGAATGTGCTGTGGGTGGACTCACAGTGCCGTTAGGGAGAGAATTCCAAGATTTTGAGCCAGTGACAGTGAAGGAATGATGGTATATTTGCAAGTCAGGATGGTGAGTGACTTGGAGAGGAACTTGTAGGTGGTGTTCCTATGTATCTGCTGTCCTTGTCCTTCTAGATGGAAGTGGTCCTGAGTTTGGAAGGTGCTGTCTGAGGATCTTTGTTTAATTTTTGCAGTGCATCTTGTAGATAGTAACAGCAGTGTGTACTGAATGTCGGTGATGGAGGGAGTATCCAAGCCTGGATATTGACCAGATCTTGTTGCATTTGAACATGGACTGCTTCAGTATCTGAGGAGTCGTGAATGGTGCTGAACATTGTACAGTCATTGGTGAAAATCCCCACTTCTGACCTTGTGATGGGGGGGAAGGTCATTGAAGAATCAGCTGAAGATGGTTAGGCCTCGGATACTATGCTGGGGAACTCCTGCAGAGATGACCTGGAGGTGAGATGATTGACTTCCAACAACCACAACCATCTTCTTATGTGTCAGGTGTGACTCCAACCACTGGAGAGTTTGCCCCCTGATAGCCATTGATTCCAGTTTTGCCAGGGCTTCTTGATGCCACACTCGGTCAAATGCAGCCTTGATGTCAAGGACTGTCACTCTCTCCTCACTTCTGCAATTCAGCTCTTTTGGTCATGTTTGAAACAAGGCTGTAATGAGGTCAGGAGCTGAGTGGCCCTGGAGGAACCCAAACTGGGCGTCGCTGAGCAGGTGCTGCTTGATAGCACTGTTGTTGACACTTTATTTATGATCGAGAATAGACTCCTGGGGCAGTAATTGGCCAGGTTGAATTTGTCCCTTTTTTAATGCACAGGAAATGCTTGAGCAATTTTCCACATTGTTGAATAGAGATGCCAGTGTCGTAACAGTACTGGATCAGCTTGTCTAGGGGAGCAGGAAGTTCTGGAGCACAAGTCTTCAGCACAAATAGCAGTGAATGGTTATGATTTTAATTGCCATTACAGAAACATGGCTGCATGGTGACTAGGAGAGGGCACTGAGTATTTATGGATATCCAGCGTTCAGGAGGGACAGATAAGAAGAAGGTGGAGTTGTGTTGATTGAGAGATGGAATCAATGCATGAAGGGAAAGTCACAGATGTGAAGAACAATGTGTGGAATCTGTCTGGGTAGAACTCAGAAATAGCAAGAGACAACAGATAATGTTTGGAGTTATTTGTAAGCCACCAAATTGTGGTGGAGATGAGATGTATGTAGCATGGGAAACACAGTAATCATGTGTGACCTCATATAGACTGGGTAAACCAATCAAATACCAACTATGGAGGACCGGTTTCTGCCATGTTAGGAATGGTTTTCTAGAGCAGTATGTTGAAGAGCTAACAAAGGTTTTAGATCTAGTATTCTGTAATGAAGTGCGAATTGGTAATTTTGTAAGAGAATTTTTAATGATCAGTGAACACGATATGATCTAAGTTTACGTGATATGAGGTTTTTCAATCTAAGCAAGGATATTAAACTTGAATAAGACAAGATAGGAAGGTTTGAGGCACAAATTACTGGGCTGGATTGGGGAAAATAATTTAAAAGGCATGACTGTATGGACAGTCTTTAAAGAACTATTATATGCCAACAATAACTATATATTCTTTCATGATACAAAAATTCTAAAAATGTCAGTCGACTGTGCTGACAAAGTTAAGGATTGTATAAGATTAAAATAAAAAGCTTATAAAGTGCCAGAAATATTAATAACTCTGAATTGAAAATATTTAAATTTTCAAAGGACTAAAATGATAAGGAAAGGAACTATAGAATATGAATGTAATATAACAAAAAAAAACCAAAATGGTCTGTAAAAGCTTCTACAGGTACATATCAGGAAACATTTGGCTAAGATGATTGTGGGCCCATGACCAACACAGTCAGGAATATTTATAATGGAGAAAAGAGAAATTGCAGAACCAGAAATTGATGGAGAAACTTAGCAGATCTGTCAGCATCTGTGGACAGAAATCGGAGTCAATGTTTTGGGTTCGGTGACCCTTCTTCAGAACTGCATTCTCCCCAGAGATGCTGCCAGACTTGCTGCACTTCTCCAACAATTTTTGTTTTGTTTCAGGTTCCAGCATCCACTGTTCATTGTTTTATTATATGAGCTAAGTGATTTCTTTGTGTATCTTCACTCTGGAAAATTCACGAATCTCCCAGAATTAGAGATCCAAGTGACTATAGAGAATGAGTTTAAGAGCATGACTATTTGAAGGAAGGTTGTCTTCAAGAAATTAATGGGGCTGAAAATGGATAAGTCACTGGGTCCTGGTGTTCTACATTCCAGGGCTTCAAAAGAACTGGCTATATAGTTGATGTATTAGTGATTATCTTCCAAATTTCCATAGATTCCTGCAGATTGGAAGCTAGCAAATTTCACTCTGCTATTTAAGAAGGGAACAACAGAGAAAGCAGGGAACTACATGTCATTAGTCAGGAAAATTCTAAAATGAATAATAATGGTCATGATGAATGGACAGTTGGATAAAAACTATCTAATTAGGCAAAGTCAGCATGGATTTGCAACAGGAAAATAGGATTTGATGAACTTGGAGATTTTTGAGGATGTTACCAACAAAATTTACCATGGGGATCAATGTTTTTGGATGTAGGGACTAAATGTAATATTTTCAAATTTGCAGTCGATACAGAGCTGAGCAGGAATGTGTTGTGAGGAAGCTATTAAGTGGTTTTAGGATCTAGACAGGCTTAGTGAATGGGCAAAGACATGGTAGATTGAATATAGTGTGGAAAAATGTGAGGCTTTCCACTTTGATTGGAGGAACAGATGTGCAGTGTATATATTAAACAATAAGAGTTTGGACAGGTAGTTGCCTTTTTTCAGTCAGCCACTGAAGGCTAACAGGCAGGTGCAGCAAGCTATTAGGAAGATTAATGGAATGTTAGCCTTTATCGCAAATGGGTTTTTGAGTCCAGAAATAGTGACGTTTTGCTTCAATTGTACAGAAGTTTGGTTAGATTGCACATGGAGTAGTGTGTGCAGTTTTGGTCACCTTATCTCAGGAAAGATACTGTTGCTGTAGAGGGATTGCAACAAAGGTTCACGAGACTTCTTCCTGTGAAGAGGGATTGAGCAAACTGGGCCTGAATTTTATAGAATTCCAAAGGAGAGATGATCTCATTTAAGTATTTTGTAGGGTTCAATGAATAGACAGGAGGTGATGGCCTAGTAATATTGTTGTTGGCTTGTTAATCCAGAGACCCAGATAATGTTCTGGGGACCTGGGTTTGAATCCTGCCATGGTAGATGGTGGAATTTGAATGCAATAAAAATAACTGGAATTAAGAGTCGAATGACGACAATGAATCCATCGTCGATTGTTAGAAAAACACATCTGGCTCACTAATATCTTCTAGGGAAGGAAACTGCGATCCTTACCTGTTCTGGCCTATGTGTGACTCCAGACCCACAGCAATGTGGTTGACTCCTAATTGCCCTCTGATTAGGGATGGGCAGTAAATAGCCAGTGACGCCCTCATCCTGTGAATGAATAAAGAAACAAAAAAAATGCAGATAAAATGTTTCCCTTGTTTTGAGAGTCCCGAACCTGGGCCTGCCTGTTAGGGGCCAGATGACAATGCTTTTTTTTTACTCAGAGGGTTGTAAATATTTGAAATTCTTTGCCCCAGTGTACTGGGAAAGTTCAGCCTTTAAATACATTTAAGGCAGAGGTTGATAATTTTTTTTTTTGATTATCATTGGTGTAACGTGGTTACGTGATCAGTGATTATGGGGCTATGTGTATAAAAGGCATTGAAATGTTCAATCAGCCTATGATCATATTAAAAGGCAGAGCAGGGTCAATGATTGAATGGCTTACTCCTCCTCCTATAAACATCCATTTTCACATTTCATTCCCATGCAAATGTTTTGAGGTCCTTGGCTACCAATGGCAATTCAGTATATGAACCTGGATAGAGAGTTCATCTATTCATTGACTTAACCATAGGTAATGGATTAATTTCAGCTGTCATTTTGCTTGCTGTAGTTACCAGGTCAACAAAGTATCTAAATGCATAACCATAACATTCCATAAACTGTGTCCAATTTTAGTTTTGCCTTAAGGTTTCAAAAATCCTTGAACAACAACATTTAAAAGGGGTATAAAAGTATGATAACCAGTTGCATTCACATACTGTATTTAACATAGCAAAGTTTCCAAGCTAGTAGGAACTGCAGATGCTGGAGAATCTGAGATAACGAAGTGTAGAGCTGGATGAACACAGCAGGCCAAGCAGTATCATAGG
>NC_063356.1:37963123-38007887 GCF_021869965.1 Rhincodon typus | reverse complement strand
CGGGCCTAGACCCTTCTTCAGAAAATGAATTTTCTGAAGAAGGGTCTAGGCCCGAAACGTCAGCCTCCCTGAGCCTATGATACTGCTTGGCCTGCTGTGTTCATCCAGCTCTACACTTCGTTATCAAAGTTTCCAAGCTGCTCAGTTGAGAGATTCACCAAACCATATGAAGAAATATTAGGACAGATGATCCTGAGTTTGGTCAAAAAAGATGTAACTTTAAAGGAGATGGGAGCGGAGTGATTTTAAGAGGATGATTCTAGAGATTAGAAGTAGGCATCTGAAGATATCGTTGAGTGTTTGAAAATCCCGCATGTGCAAGTGATCAGAATTCGAGGATCAGAGATTTTAGTGGGGTTGTTGGGGCTGAAGGAGATTTGAAGTAAGGAGTGGGCAGGGCCATGGAGAGATTTGAAAACAAGATTGACTCTTCACCTATACTTTAGATTTTTCAATGTAAACAAGCAAGTAAACAGTACATGATGCAACTTAGGATGTAGACTTCAGAGTTTGGTTTGATCAGGTTTAAGGAGGATGCAAATGAGGATTCATCAATAAATCATTGAAATAGACTGTTCTAGTGATAATCATGAAGTTTTCATGTGCTGAATCAGAGCTGGCAGTAGGCAGTCTTGGTGGTAGAGGGGGTGTGGGTCAGAAACTTGATTCCAGACCAAATCTAAAAGTGAAAATTTCAAGCCATGTTCCTTCTAAATTGCAAAATTGCACCACAATTTGAAAGTCCCTGCAAAAAATGGCCCCTTTAAACTCCCCCACATGCACAATGATGCAAAAAAATCACACCGTTAAAAGAAACCGCTTCTGCATTGGTTAGGAGAAAGAAAAGTACAGGGAATGTTAATTGCCTCAAGACAGTTGCCAGTGAGAGAAATGGATTTGTGGCTAGGGAGCTGCTTTTGTCATGGTACCAAAGACACTGCCTATTTAATAATATTTGGTTGAAGGAAATTTATTTTCATCCACTACAGACAAAATTAGCTGAGAATCAAACTCTCTTTTCCCAAGGATTTACATTTCTTTTCCTGTTTACTTCTTTACTTCAATAATAGCAATCTGGTGCAGATGATTGAAAATGCTCAGAAGGAACTTCAGAGACTGAGGTAAGAAGTTTGAGTTGTGCTTTGTTTTATTTGTGTTTGTAATTGTCTCTTGTGCACACCATTACTGCTGCTGGCCCTCGTGCATTGAGGGAATGGCAGATGTTACGAAAAGGATTAGTGATCTGCCTGTCAAATGCAAAAACATTTTACTATCTGAGGCATTCTATGAAATGTTTAATCCTTTTGCGACCAAAGTAGCAAATCAAAGGATTGGTCCTAGATATCATACTACAGTAAATTACTTGCTTGAGGAATGGTCTCCTTGCTTTATAAACATCATTCTATGATTTTATTGATGTAGACTAGATTGTAAAGTTTGAAACCTCACTTCTAAACTTGATGATTGCCTGTTACAATGTGCATTCCAATCACAGCCAGGAAGGTAAGATTGATTGATCTCTTGTATTGTGCCACATCACAGTGGGGATGTATCTTCTCTGGAAGCCCAATTGTTTTCTTCTCTCCATGTTAAAACACTCCCAGTTTACAAAACTCGGATGTGTTGGCAGTTTCCTAGAAGCTTTTGTATTGCAAGGAGCAGTTCTTTTGTAATTAATTAATACAAATTGAATATCTGCATGGGGATATGTATTAATGTAATGGCTAAGGGGAAAAAATCAATTAAAATGTTAATGTTGATGTTAAAACTTTTACTCCTTCACCTTTGTACATGATTTTTCTCTCCTCCTGCACTGAAGGTAGCAGTCGTAAGTAAGTGAAGTATCTAATCTGGTCTCCAGTATCTCATCCATGTGACCATTGTTTGCATTTGAGCATAACTGCTGAGGGTCAGTAGGTTGGTCACGGAGCTGTCACAGATTGGACCCAACTTGTCCTCACCCTGATTTGCAGTTTCTATCGGGTGTCCTGAATGGTGATCAGGCATGAAAGCCCTCTTTGATTCTCCCTTCCTTCCCTGAGGAACATGATTTTTATTTTACTTATGTTACAAACTTCATGATTATGGATACATCTCATATATAATTCTACTTTGATTCAGGAAACAGATTCAAGACCTGAATTGGCTGAGGAAAAATGACCAGCTCGCTGCTGGCAGTAAACTACGTGAAATGGAATCCAAGTAAGTAGATAACATCGGATTAGAGAACAGCTGTAAATGTTCAAAGAACAATGAGAGGTGAAATCGCTGGCTTAGTGATCCCTTTAATATTTGAGCAGAAGTTTATTTGTTTCTCAGTTCACACCAGACCAACCAATAACAGCATAAATTGTAGACTTGCTCGCCGAGCCGGTGTGTTTGATTGCAGACGTTTCGTCACCCTGCTAGGTAACATTGTCAGTGTGCCTCTGGTGAAGCGTTGGTGTTCTGTCCCGCTTCTTATTTATATGCCTCATTTGCTGAGGTTTTTGGCATCACTTCTGGTTCTTTCTTTCAGTAGTTTGTATGTCGGGTCCAGTTCAATGTGTTTGTTGATGGAGTTCCAGTTGGAATGCCACGCCTCCAGGAATTCCCTGGCATGTCTCTGTTAAGCCTTGCTATCATGGATGTATTGTCCCAGTCGAATTCGTGTCCTCCTTTTGTCCGTGTGTATTGAGACCAGTAAGAGTGGTTGTGTCTCTTGGTGGCTAGTTGGTGTTCATGCATCCTTTATTGTCAGTTTTCTTCCAATTTGGCCTATAGTGTTTCTCACGGTCCTTGCATGGTATTTTATATATTACGTTTTATTGTTTGTGGGTATTCTCACTGGTCTCAATACACACGGACAATGAAGGACATGAATTCGACTGGGACAACACATCCATAATCGCTCAAGCTAAACAGCGATATATCAGGAAATTCCTGGAGGCTTGGCATTCCAACTGGAACTCCATCAACAAAGACATTGAACTGGACCCGATGTACAAATCACTGAAAAACAGAACTGGAAGTGATGCCAACCATCCCAGCAAACCAAGACGTATAAATAACAAGTGGAACAGAATACCAACGCTTCACCAGAGGTGCACTGATGTTACCTAGCAGGGTGACGCAATGTCTGCAATCAAACGCACTGGCTCAGCGAGCAAGTCTACAGCCTCAACCACAACCTGAGCTACAAATCTTCTCAAACTTTCAACAGCATAAATTTCATCCTCGTCCAGATTTGTTATGACTAAGATAGTCTAGTAACAAAAGTCACTGAATTTCAAATAGCCAATGGATGTTGAGGCACTGACAGTGGTGAGGATTTTTGTACAGTAACTTGTTTTATTAAATCTGAAAATTGATCTATTCAGATATGTCACTTCAAATTTCCCTCCTGTGGAAATAGTCTGGAGTAAATGGTCTACTTCTGCTGCTAAGTCTTCTAGACAGAGGGAGAAGTTTTTTTTCTATACAGTGAATATTTTGACCTTGCAAGGACTAAAAAATTGAGTGACAAAAAATTCAAAGTAACACCAAGAATAATGGGATACATACTGGGAAAAAGTAAAAGAAATTACAAGACAGTAAGAGTGAGAAAGTAGATCTAATTAGATAGCTCTTTCGAAGAAATGGCACCAGCTTTATAACCTTAACCTGTGCTGTGTCATCCTATAGTCTATTAGTAAAAACTAAAAATGAGGTAAATACTGATTAACGGAGCCATTGATTTTACTTGGGGCCTTCCAGGGGTAGGTGCTGTGTACCTCTGTAGGCCCCAACGACAAAACTTCCAGCAGTCCTGTTTGAGAACCCATGATGTGGCAAATGCAGGTCTTGTTGCTTATCAATACAAATGAAGAATGGCCTCCATTTTGGGTATCTGACAAAATTAAAAGTGAAATATTCCAGGAAATGGTGATCAAAGTAATACTGTAGGTTTAAGTTTTCAAATAGAAAATTTTGTAAGGATCATTGTCAGTGATAAGTTCAACAATGAAGCTAAAATATCTTGTTATCATTGTTAAAGTAACAAAGCTTGGCAAGAAAATAGTTCAAGCACTGCGTCTAATTGTATTAATGATGGAAATATATTAAGGCATATTATAATCAATGGCACTTAGGAAAAATCTGAATCCTTAAGGATGAGGCACTTACAAGCACACATGAATTAGATTGTTCAATCACCCAATGTGGAATAGTAACTCTGTATCTGTACTGTCTGTAAATGTATAACTCAAGGCCCATCTGCATTCTAAGCTGTGATGGGATGCACTTGTACAGTTGCTGTAAATTGACAGACTCCAGTACGCAGAATGACTGACTGACCTGAGTTCAAAGCCATGGGAAATTAAACGCAAACAGACTAGGTGGACAAGGGGTTGGTGATGGAGGAAAGAGTGTAACTGGATCAAAGTGAAAAGCTGGAGGATTGGGAAGGAATTGGAGGGAGGAAAGAAAATAGCTTTCTATGCTACAGAATAGATAATATGCTTCTGGTTGCTTTAATGTTGTACTTAGAAAAGGTTGAGGTTGTTCCTAATCTGTGAACTTTGCACATGTGACTGTGACTTGGCACTATCTTCTTGACAGTTTGGCCATTTTCGTCAATGTCACGTTTAGGTTGCATTAAAATTATACAAGAACTAAATTCAGAAGCTGTGCAGTTTTCACAAAACATTGTAGCAGCTTTAATTTCTCTCTAGGATTGTCTGAGTTTGCTGCCCACTTGAACATTACTTTCACCATCTCTCAATTATGCTGAATATCATTAGTTTTCTAGACATCTACAGGTGCCACCTGTCACCGGCAATATTTTATTTCTAGGAGTACAAGTCATTTCTAATTTCAAGACACTGCAAAGTGATTCCAAAGGTCTAATTGTATACTGGATCCAGATGTCTGAAACTTCAACTTCATAATTCACAGTTTTATCACTTTAAACTGGTCCACTGACCTTTATGAAATTATTGGGATTCATGTATAGAAATGAACCTCAAACTACTTAGAAAACAATGAAAAGCTGTACTGCACTGAAGAAACAGGTCTCTATTTCTACTGAGCAAAGCACTGGCAAACTTTCCTGGTTTGTAGGGGCAGGGAATCAACTTGTACATTTAAGATTCTGATGAAAGGTCACAGACCTGAAACTTTAACTCTGTTTCTACCTGACCTGCGAAGCATTTCCTGCATTTCTTGTAGATTTAGGGTGTCAGGTCAGCAGCCCGACAGGTTACCAATTCCAAGCCATCTTGCAAGAAGTTGGTGAACAGTAGCACCTCAGTGATGGAGAGCTATTAATGATCCATGAAGGGCCTAATGAGGGGACAGGAGGACTCTGCATGGATCTTGTGACAGCACGTTCACAATGAATACTGATCCTGAGAGCTCTATGGAGGTGGCCTCTTGGTAGTAGTTATGTTGTGTTCTTATATACTTGGGAGACTAGTAAACCATTCAACCCATTGATCCTGCTATACATTCAGCATGATCATGGCTGATCTTTGGCTTCAATGACATTTTCCTCTCCTCATTCCCAGGTTCAGTGATTCCCTAAGATGTGAAGAATCTTTTTTACCTGAATTTTAAATAAGTTCGGTCGTAGGCCAAATATTATTTTTTGCCATGGAATGTGAGTGTTGCTGACAGAGCCAGAATTTGTTGTCTGTCCTCAATTGCTCCTGAATTTTAAAAGGCAGTCACATTGCAGAGGGCCTGGAGTCAGATGTGGTGAGGATTGCAGATTTCCTTCCCTAAAGGACATTAGTGAACCAAGTGGTAACACAGTGTGGAGCTGGAGGAACACAGCAGGCTAGGCAGCATCAGAGGAGCAGGAAAGCTGATGTTTCGGGTCAGGACCCTTCTTCAGAAATGGGGGAAGGGGGAATGGAGCTCTGAAATAAATAGAGGAGAGGAGGGGTGGGGCTGGGGAAGGTAGGTGGGATGGTGATAGGTGAGTGCAAGTAGGCAGTGGTGGGGATTGGGCAGTGAGGTGGGAGGGGCGGATAGGTGGGAGAGGACAGGTTGTGTCAGATCAAGGAGGCGGGGATGAGAGGGAGGGTTGGTCATGGGATGAGGCTGGGGGTGGGGAGATTTTAAAGCTGTCGAATTCCATGTTTAGGCCATCGGGCTGTAGGCTCCCGAGGCGGAATATGAGGTGAGCCGGCAGTTGGAGATGAAGAGGTCGAGGGAGGGTAGGAGGCCTTGGGGTGGTGTATTGGAGGCGGGAGAAGGGGTCTGTGGAGGGTGGGTTAGACTCGCGGCTAAAGAAATGGGCGCAGAGGCGCCGGAAAAAAAAGTGCGACATCCAAACACGAAAGGAATTCATTGATGCCTGGGCGCAGGGGAATGAAGGTGAGTCTTTTGCTGAGGTTTGGTCCAGTTCCGTAGGCAGGTACTGAGAAAGGAGATGTGACTGTAGGCACATCTGTATCCCTCTTCCCTTCCTATTCATGTATTTGTCCAGGTGCTTCTTGAATGCTGCAATGTGGCTGCTTTCACCACCCCCTCTGGCAGTGCGTTCCAGGCACTCACCACCCTTTGTGTGAAAAACTTGTCTCGCACATCTCTTAAACTTCCCCCTTGCACCTTGAACCTAGTAATTGACCCCTCCACCCTGAGAAAAAGCCCCATACTTTCCACTCTATCCGTGCCATTCACAATCTTTTAAACTTCTATTAGGTTGCCCCTCAACCTCCTGCGTTCCAGTGAAAACAAACCCAGTCTATCCAATCTTTCTTTATGGCTAAAATCCCTCATACCAGGCAACATCCTTGGAAGCCTTTTTCTTTACCCTCTCCAAAGCATCCACATCCTTCTGGTAGTGTGGCGACCAGAACTGTATGCAATATTCCAAGTGTGGCCTAACTAAAGTTCTATAAAGCTGCAGCATAACTTGTCTATCCTTATACTCAATGCTCCTTCCAATGAAGGCAAGCATGCCATAAGCCTTTTTTACTACCTTATCTACCTGTGCTGCCACCTTCAGTTTTCTGTGGACCTGCACACCCAGATCCCTCTGCGTTTCAATACTCCTAAGGGTTCTGCCATTCACTGTATAATTTCTGACTGTACTTGACCTTCCAAAATGCAACACCTCACATTTTGTCCGGATAAAAGTCCATCTCCCATTTTTCTGCCCAGGCTTCCAACTGACTTATATCCTGCTGTATCTTCTGACTATCCTCCTCACTCTCCGCAACTCCTCCAATCTTTGTCTTTGTTGGCAAACTTACTAATTAGACCAGCTGTGCTTTCCTCCAAGGAGAAAGAGATGATCTTGTTGAAACATGCATGATTCTGAGGGGTTTCACAGGGTAGACATGAGAGGTTGTTTACCCAGCATGAGTGCACAATCTCTGAATAAAGGGCTGATCATTTTAGATCTGAAGAATTGACAAAAGAATTTCCTTCACTCAAAGGATTGAGTGTGTTTTGAATTATCTACCCCACAGGGATATAGGCATTCAGTTCTTGAGTATATTCAAGGCTAAGATCACTAAACCTTTGGACTCTAAGGGTGCTATAATCTCCACAGACCAATAACTTTTTAGAGTATGAATTTTCTAGTGATTGAAATAACCAAAGATTAAAAGTGCATGTTTTAAGACTTTACAAGTAAAGTAAAATGAACATAGATCAAGCACTACTTAACAAGCAGGTAATACACTCCATTAAAGAAAGCGACTTTTGCATGAACTAACTAAGTAACACAATTGAGATGTGCCTTATATTGTTTCTGTTGTATATTTGACCTCTAGCAGGTGTGGAGCATCACAAAGGTCCACAGTTACTCCTGGCTGTCCAGCTAGCTCATTTCACCCTAACATGTTAGGCTGAACTTCCCATTATCTTTTGAAAGTCAATTCACTCAGCTGGTATCTTTTAGGGTGAACTTGCACCGGCGTGGCCCATCTCAGTGAAGCCATGCTTCTTCAGTCTCCAGGAGTCTTGTTTGTTCAGAAAGATAACTCTCTAGAACCCTGTTTGGTAGCTAACTTTGATAACAATAGTTGCTTTCCTTCTCCACAGGGCAGGAATTGCTTTTATTTCCCTCTCTCTTATAAAGCAGCTGCCCCTTTACCGAGAGTTAATGTGTCAAGCTGTGAGAATTGTCATTTGATGTCCGTTGGTTTCTGTTTGTTTTGAGATTCAACCCATGTCACTCGGATCTCTAGAATTCGTAATTATTCATTCAGTTAAAGAGCATTGTTTTAATTACAACTGTCTTGTAAACTCTAACATTCATAATAGGTCGTCTTGGGATGTAGGGAAAAAGTGAAGATGAGTTAGTAGGTCATCTATGTTAAGAGATGGGGTAGACTGGAGGATCCACATAGTCTACTACTTTTTCCTATTTCTTATGTCCTTTTAAGTGCTACCAATCCTTGAGTATATACTTGTGAAAATTAATTGAATTTTACAATTTTGGTTTTACATATGCTGAGAAAGAATTGATTCAGAAAAGGATCAGATTTGAACGTGATGACTAGGGGACATGTAGCAGCTTAGTGCAATGCACTGATGGTCCCTTTCTGAGCAGTATAATTTGATCTTTCTGTAAGAGAATGGATAGTAAGTCTCAAATGTAACAAAAACAAAATGTCATTTCAGCCACTTGAACAATTAACAGTGCCCTTCATTTTGTGTCATTTCAGCTGGGTCACATTAGTTAGCAAGAACTACGAGATCGAGAGAGCAATCGTCCAGCTCGAGAGTGAAATAAACAAGATGAAACAAGCACAAGGGGATGAAAACAAAGAAAATATTCGGCAGGACTTCTGAGAGTGGAGAAGAAACTACCTACTTCCATTGTTTTTAAACTAGTTACCATGACCATGCAGGCAGGATTTTCTGTTTAAGAAAATGTGGTGTTGTATTTAATGTATTCTTTGTATTGAGTAGAGCAATATTCTGTAATGCCTAGTGGCCCAGACAAGTTTTTATTTGGACTACTGCCCTTCCCTCCTACATTCTCACACTGTCCAGTATTAGGTACATTTAGCAACAAGAGATTAAATATCAATTGAGATTTTCACACCAATCTAGTTCTCAGGATAATTTAATTATTTGATGGAAAGTCTTAATCAGGTTTATATTACATTTTTATAGTGACATATTTACAAATAAACTTGAGTTAAATGTACATTTACTTGTGAATTCATTAGAATAAGTGGCTGCATGGTTTTTTTAGCATTTGTTGTTCTAGATAGGTTATCTGTCCCTCTGGGAGAAGCCTTGTGTGCTTTGATCAAAGTGCTTTCCAGAGAGCTTGCACCACAGACCTCTCCTCGAGTATCGTCAGTAGTCTCAGTAAGGATTGCCTTTTTCCCACAAGTACACCAAGAACCACGACCCCCCCCTAAAATGCTTACTGAGGGATTGGAGTCCTTAATCTCAGGGATCACAATGCGTATGGGCTATATACAAATCTAGTTAGCCAGGCATGTTGACAGACCAGAAGTATGCTCTCTCTGTTTGAGGTGGCCTATTCCATATTGATGAGCCCACAAACTAATACGACTGGGTCAACTCGGTAAATGTCGGGTAGTTGTCAGTCTTAAAGCTGCTTATCACTTTGACCGAATTGGAATTGTATCATGGTCTCTTCTGTAACATTTGGTCCTGTCGTGAGCCGAGATAAGCTTTCTGCATTGAGTAAACGGACACTTCACAAGTTAGATCTCTTGGGACCATCTGAGCATTCTTGCCTTGAAGTAGAAGCATCAGATCAGGGTAATTTGCCACCACTGTGCTTTGGAGACTTTCTTACCAGATTATTAATGTCAGGGACAGTTTTTCCCAATGGAGTGAGCTGTTTTATTACTTAAGCTAAAACGACAGTTTGTTCTAGCCCTATTGCATGCTTTGTATATGGCCAAAGCTTTATTTGAACCCTACTTGATTCACTTGAACGATTTCCATCAGCTTATAGTTTTTTAAATTGCCCCTAAGAAAATTGTATTCGGGTAATGTGATTGTCAGGTATCTGGCATTCGTTGTAGCATGTTTCCTATCCCTCCTTAGTAACACTTCATTTCAGAGTTGGAGAACACTGCAGCTCTACTTAAAATGCATGAAAATATTGATCTGGCAACAACTTTTAAATTGAAACACTAAGGAATGCAAAGCAACACCAATGTTGAAAAGAACAGCAGACCCTTTATTTTTGTGATTCAGTATGCTAAATAGCTTTACAGCCAATGACGTACTATTCTTACAACATGCATTTATATAGCACAGTGTGGAGCTGGATGAACACAGCAGGCCGGGCAGTATCAGAGGAGCAGGAAAGCTGATGTTTCGGGTCGGGACCCTTCTTCAGAAATGGTGAACAGAGTGTGGAGCTGGAGGAACGCTATTTCTGAAGAAGGGTCCCGACCTGAAACGTCAGCGTTCCTGCTCCTCTGATGCTGCCTGGCCTGCTGTGTTCCTCCAGTTCCACACTGCGTTATTCAGACCCAGCATTGGCAGTTCTTACTATATAAATGCATCAGAGATAGTATCTTCAACCTAGCAAAACATTCCAAGTTCTTTGTGGGAATGGACAACAAAAAAAAAGACTGGCATCAGAACAGAAGACCAATGGCTCGGAAAAATAGATTTTAACGAGCATCTTAAAAGAGGATTGAGGGGCAGAAAACTGTAATGGGGAGATGTCCAGAGATTATGGGCAAGACAGCTGACCAAACAGCTATCAATCGTGGAGTGGTTTAAATTAGTGACACAGAATTCATGTTTGGAGGAGCTCAAAGTTACAGGGTTGGCAGAAAGTTGGTACTAACTCTGCATGTCCTTTGTGCTGCCCACTCACTCACTTGGGAAATCTCCCTATCTGCACCAACAGTAATAGCTGTCCTCCAAATTTCACTCTCCACTATACCTGCCTCTGCCTCAATCTAGGAGGAAGACTGCCCACGATAGGGCAACAGAGTCAGGCTGGATGGTGTGCTGCCTGTTGTTTAGTTACTCGCCTTGCATGAGGAGAGAATCCTGACTCTTGACATCCCTGAACAGGCCTTGACTGGTATCAGAAGCTGCCCTTGACTTATTGTCCTGGGGTCCCCTGAACAAGGCTATGCCCCTTGACTTGATTGGGGTCACCTGACAACTATGCAAGCTTCCTGGCTTTGTGTCTGTGCTAATCAGCACAGCAAGGCAGCAGTACTATGAGCCTGGTATATCTGGCTGAGGGAGCAAAGTGGAAAAAGCAAGCAAGGCAATTCACAATAGAGATTGCTGTAAGCATTCAGGTAGGCTGAGTGAGTGAGTACCAGGAAAACAGTCTGGATATCCAGCCTTGTCCAGTTCATGATGCATGTGTGTGACCCTGACTGCAAAGTACTCTTGCTGCAGCATTACAATGATTGTTGCTGATACGTTCTGCAAGTGAATGTCACATGCTCCATTAAGGTTCTTTGAAGTTGGTACATGTCAGATTCAAGTGTCTGGATGCAGGGTGCATGTACCTGGTGCCCATGGAGTGTGCCCTGAAATATTGGTGCTTGGTGTCCAGCATGGTCATTGTTTGGAGTAACCAGCCTCTCTGGTTTCCATGTTTTGGTTCCCCAATGTGTAGTTTGCTCTTTTGAAATATTAATGAGGTGAGTTAGCCTGTCAACAAGGACCTTAACAAGTATTCATTGATGTCAACTGGAAACACACTGCTCCCCAGTGAGAGTCTTGCTATGTTGTTTGTTAAAAGTGGAAAAGATTATCTTGACGCTTCTCACTTGTCACCTGATGCAACCATGCATCTCACCATAGCCCACATCGCTCAGATCCCAAGATTTCATCTTTGTTTTTTATAACAGACCTTTTGCTATTTCAGTCCACAATCAAAAATACAGAAAAAGTAAAAAAGAATGGTTTTTATAGTTTTGTAACCTTGTAAATCTTAAAATGAAAATTCAAAAAAAAATTCCAAGAATTGTACAAACCCCAACAGGTCATGTTGAAACCATCAACTTCTTGTGACTTTGCTGTGTAATTGGTGGGACAGTGTTGCTTGTAGTCAGAGCCTCTGCAAGCTCCTTCCATACCAAGACATTAATCTTTTTAGGTGTTCTGCATTTATTGTTATCAATAAGCTGTTGACCCTTCACTTATACCTCATTGAGAAGTATGTTGATGTCTTATTCACTAAAGTTGTGACACCTGAACAGTAGTGTTTATATAGCACCTTTGATGCTTTGCAACTTTCAAAGGAACTTCACAGGACCATTACATTATGGCACTAAGCCACATGTGGAGATATTACTCTCAATGTTTAAATGCTCAGTCAAAGAGATAGGTTTTAGAACAACCGAGAAGGAGGACACCAAGGCAGAGACAGAGAGGTGTATGGAGGGAGTTACGATGTTTGGGGACTAGATAACTGAAGGTGCAGCCACCAGTGGTTGGCTGATTAAAATTGGAACTATATGTGTAAGGCCAGAATTAGAAGAGCATAGATACCATTGAGGATTATGGGGTTGGAGGAGATTATGGAAACACAGTGGTGAGAGGCTGTCAAGGGATTTGAAAATAAGATTGAGAATGTAAAAATCAAGTTGTTGCTTTACATGAAGACAGTTTAGGTCAGCTAGCACTGTAGTGATGGGGGAACAGAACTTGCTCTGTTAACACACTGGCACCAGAGGTTTGGATGACCTTGAGTTTATGGAGGGTACAATATAGATGAATTGCCTGGAATTTATTGGAACAACCGTGTCTGGAGGTAACAAAGGCATGGACAAGGATTTCAGCAGCATGGGCTGAAACAGGATAAAGTCAATTGTAATTACAGAAGTGGAAATGGGCGGTCTTTGTGACAGCATGAATGAGAGTTTGGAAACACATCTCAGGATCAAATGTGGTGCAGATTGTGAACAGACTTAATCTCAGTCTGTTGTCAGGGAAAGGGATGGAGTCAGTAGACAACAGACTGTGAGAATGGGGACCGTAAACTGGTATCTGTCTTTCCAATATTTAATTGGAGGAAATTTCTGTTCCTTAATTGCTGGACTTCAGAAAAGTGGTCTGGTAATAGAAACAATCTGGGAATTTTTAGTGAGTTATTGGGTATGCACAGCCATTTTCTTTGTTGTAAGCAAGTTAAAAAAGGCAAGTGTATTGAAAATAAACTGTTTTGCTTAGCTTGTCTTTTTAAAATGCCCTACACACTTTCTTTTATATTTTAATGTTTTAAAAAGTTTTTAGTGGTTTATATAAATGTTTCAAAGATTGCTAGTGCTAAATTTACACAAGATTTTAAAAATATTTAAATATATTTAAAAACTGATAAAAGTTCTAAGTTTATAAATGTTTTGGAAAGTATTCAGAAATGTTCAAAAATATTTAAAATGTTATCAAAGTTTTTTTTTAGAAAAGCTTTGCTCATCTATCATTCAACTTCCTTTGTGGATCACTGAATGATTCTGACAGTGCTTTTGTGAAGTAGCTTAGACATAAGTATTATTTAGCCCATTTGACGTAACAAATGTCATCATATTGACGGCAAGGACTGGCTTGAAGGATGAATATACTCTAGAGCACTGGAATGCTGCTTGAGTTACATTTTGATATCCACAAGGACGGACAGCTTGGTAGCTGCTCCGAAATGGATCAGTTCCAACATTTCCACAGTCTGCAATCCTACTCGGGATTTATCTACTCCACCATCACAGATAAATTCCTAATTTCCATGAGGAATAGCTTCTAAACTGGAAGTATATGTAAGTAAACATGATTACTTACCAAATATGTCTTCTGCATTTGTTGGAACACTTACATTTCACTGGTATGTCATTAATAGTAATACCATTAAAATGATGCAAATTAATAGCGCTGGTAATGGAGGAATTTGCACTTTGTAAGACCCTTGTGGAAATCTAAACATCTGCCTGATTTATCTCTTAAACCACAAGAATTTACAATAATGTGAAGGAAACCTTTTAAGATTTGGCATCATACAAGGATAATCCTTTACTTGGCTTATAAAATGAAACTAGTAGTATGTTTCCTGTCAGAAACTGTCTTTTTTGTTTGGGAATTTTTAGAGTTATTAGTATGGACCACATTAAAATGCTACTTTTATGTTCAAGATTATGCTCAAAGTTAAATTTATAGGGCAGCCATGTTCTGAGATGCTGACTAGAATTCAAATGAGATATCTTTCCGGATTGCTTGATGCAATGGAGGCTTGTTAACAGCACATGAGGGACTGGAATATTCTCTATGTACAAACAGCAGAATGCAAAGTCCTCATTGGGATGGGAGTGCAATGGAATTGGGATTGAATGTGGAGAGCAATGATGGGCTGCTTTCAGATATATCAGCTGCTTAACTGG
The DNA here is from genome assembly GCF_021869965.1 of Rhincodon typus. Lineage (NCBI taxonomy): Eukaryota > Metazoa > Chordata > Chondrichthyes > Orectolobiformes > Rhincodontidae > Rhincodon > Rhincodon typus. Next base: position 37,993,572 of record NC_063356.1, on the reverse strand, counting down.
CCAGTCCCTGATCAAGGATGGAGTCAGGGATCAAACAACTGGCTCCTTGTGCAAGTACAGAACAGGGTAACATGTGACTCTGAACTGTTTAATGAGATCTGGGAAAGACACTAGAACCAACAAGGCAAACTGGAACCAGTGAAAGAAAGCAGTCTTATACTCAAGAAAGTGTCTTCGGGTAATCTGGTGCTTTGTGCTATTTCCTTTTTTGCAAGAATGGTGTGATTCACTACAACTATTACCATTGTTCATTCAGTTGACAATTGTAAAACAAACTGGGTTGCTGATGCATGTTCAGTCTCATCTCGCTGCAGTGTTATTTAATCCATGTTTTTAAATATTGGAGCAGCTCATCGGAGTATCCAGCTTCCATAACGAGAGGTTTCCATTGTTACTGGATCAGATTATCATGTGACTAGATATTGAGACCTAAAATGCAACCCAGAGCATGATTGTGGAGTCCGCTTTTTTGAGAGAGACCTCTGGGTCTCAATCCCCAAGGAATCTTAAAATAGTGTCAGACCAGGCCTTCAGGAAGCTGGCGTAAATTGTAGATGGATGGCCACGCCCACCGTCTTCTCTGTAACCAGTGATGGAATGATCACAATTTCAGTGCATGTATTTAATCAGCGCTTGGGCAGGCATAGTGAAATAGGATACTCGTTTTCTCTCAACAGTACAGTTCAGATTGATTGATTTATGTATTTATCTATGTATTAACCTGTTTTCTAATCAACCTGCTTAGTGATGTTATTACATCCCTCTGAAACAGGTGGGATTCAGATTTATTTTTAATGACCCTGAATATTTGTTTCAGCTGTCTGAATCCAAATTGACAATATAATGACACTGCATTGCTGGGTATGTTTTTAGTAAAGTACTTCACATTGCCACTTAACCTCAAACTTATCTGTTGAACAATGGCCCATCATTATCTGACCTGACTGACTAGTCTTGTTTGAGTCTTGGGAGGCAGTGGTATTGTGGTAATATCACTAGACTCATCCAGAACCCCAGGCTAATGTTATGGGAAATGGGGTCAAATTTCATCATGACAAATGGTGACATTTGAATTCAGTAAAAATCAGGAATAAAGAAACTAGCCCTATTGATTGTTGTAAAAATCCATCTAGTTCACTATGTCCTTATGGGAAGATACCTGCTGTCCCAATCTCATCTGGAGTACATGTGACTGCAAACCCGTAGATATTTGGTTGTCCAGACAAATGTGAGGTGATGCATTTTGAAAGGTCAAGTTTAGGTGGAATTTACACAGTGAATGGCAGAACCCTTAGGAGTATTGATATGCAGAGGGATCTGAGTGTGCAGGTCCACAGATCACTGAAGGTGGCAGCACAGGTAGATAAGGTAGTAAGAAAGGCTTTATGGCATGCTTGCCTTCATTGGAAGGGGCATTGGGTATAAGGACAGGCAACTTATGCTGCAGCTTTATAGAACTTTAGTTAGGCCACACTTGGAATGTTGCGTACAGCTCTGGTTACCACAATAGAGAAGGATGTGGATGCTTTGGAGAGGGTACAGAAAAGGTTTACCAGGATGAGGTTGTTGACTTGCTCACTAAACTGGCTTGTTCTCGTCCAGATGTTTTGTCATCATGCTAAGTGACAACATCAGTGGAGCCTCCAGTGAAGCGATGTTGTTCCCCTCCGCTTGGAATTTATACTGTTCGGTCCGTTATGGTGAGTACTGTCATTTCCGGTTTTGATCTGTATGGGTTTGTATAGGGGGTCCAATTCTATGTTTATTGATTGCATGCTTCTCCACCCATAATGCAATTAACAAACAATAGAATTGGACCCCATATACAAACCCATACAGATCAAAACTGGAAATGACAGTACTCACCATAACGGACAGAACAGTATAAATTCCAAGTGGAGTAGAATAACATCGCTTCATCAGAGGCTCCACTGATGATGTCACCTAACATGGTGACAAAACGTCTGAACAAAAACAAGCCAGATCGGCGAGCAAGTCAACAACCTCACCCACAACCTGAGCTACAGATCTTTGCCAAAACTTTAAAGGTTTACCAGGATGTTGCCTGTTATGGGGGATTTTAGTTATGAAGAAAGGTTGGATAGACTAGGTTTGTTTTCACTGGAACACAGGAGGTTGAGAGCTGACCTGATAGAAGTTTATAAGATTGTGAATGGCTTGGATAGAGTAGAAAGTATGAGGCTTTTTCCTCAGGGTGGAGGGGTCAAATACTAGGGACCCCGGTTCAAGGTACAGAAGGGAAGCTTAACAGAGATGTGTGAGGCAGGTTTCTCGAACAAAGAGTGGTGAGGGCCTGGAACATGTAACCTAAGGAGGTTACGGAAGCAGACACAATAACAGCATTCAAAAGAAGCACCTGGATGAAAACGTAAACAGGAAGGGAATAAAGGGATATGAATCCTATAAGTGAAGAGAATTTTAGTATGGAAGGGCAAAATTTATCTGCACAGGCTGGAAATGCTGAAGGGCCTGTTCAGGTGCTGTATTATTCTTTGCTGTTCTTTGACTCTTTACTGTCCTCTGGGCAGTTAGGGATGGGCAATAAATGATGGTCCAACCAGAGATACCCAAATCATGTAAACAAATAAAACAAATTGGAATGATGAGCAACTCCTACTTTTGGAACATAAATTTAATGACCAATACAAGAATGAAGTTACAATGTGGATCTCAATTACTTCTTTACCAAAGAGCAAATAAAATATGGCCTTAGCACTTTCGGTAACCATACAGAAGTATATTAAGCAAAGTTTTTTTTTTCAAAATTGGAGCCTGATGATTTGAACACTGAAAGTCTGGACCAATTGTTAACTTTCAGGGATAAAATTTATCAAAAATATTTATTAACTGCTTATAAGGCGTGGTCAGATTTTGACAGATTTAAAATGGCTGAGGATAGTACAGTGCAAAAATACATAATGGAATTTGCAAATTGTTGGCAAGACTGCAGAAATTTAATCTGAAAATTCCCCAATACGTGCTGGTCTTTAAATTTTTGGACTGTATCTGTAAAGTATGGACAGACTTTTGGTTTTAGGGAGATAAGTGGAACAAATGTCAAAAGCACCAGAAAGATTCCGAGGAAAGCGTTCCTTCCCAGCAGCACTGCAGCACAAAAGCAAGTGGGTGATCAGTCATATGACAGAACATAGAGGATATAATATTAACAAAATGGTAAGATAGTCTAGACAGAAGTTACATGTGACAGTATGAAAAGAGAAATGAAGACAAATGCTATTGATAATTTTGAAGTGAAGAGAATTTGGGATTTACAATGAGTGAAAGAACTTCAGAAATGCTCAGGGTGTAGTCAATCAATGTTTCAGCTGTGATTCAATCTGTCAATACATCACAAACTGCCCCAAATAATGGAATAAAGTACTTGGAACTAAACATGAACTGGAAGATTCAAAGGAACACAACAGAGATACAGATCAAAGAAAGGGCATTGTATTGTTCACAAAAAGTTTCAGTCCAGTGGCGGAAATATCAGTAGCAAAGTCTTTCAATTGTGCAGTATTGGACAGTGTGTCTACAGTGTGGAGAGTAGACTGGCTAAAATGCTACTAGACGGCATAAAAAGGATTGGGACAAAGTTAGGAAATTTGAGATTTCCACCAGCTTCAAATTTGGGAATAATAACGCACTTAAATCTTTGAAAAGAGTGGTCATTCCTTATAAAGAAAATAGAATCAATCATTAATATCACAATGTAGTGTCTGGTGAGATATCCTTGTTATTAACTAGACCATGAATGAAAAATGCACAGAGGGAACAGGATATAGACAATGACAAAGCTATTGCATTTGGCAGGTTTATGAATTTGCAATTTGCATAACTAGGACACTACTGTACTCCTGTGATGGAACATTACCTCTCCACCAAAGAAATTAAAGAAGTGTTACTGACAGCGAGAGATACGAATTTCGAAGACAAAAAGTCAATTGTGTTAAAATTGCAAAGGCAATTTGTCTATCTGTCCTCTAAAAGCTTGAAAGTTTTAGTAAAGGATACAGGAATCACAGATGGAAAGTATGCTGAGCTAATAAAAGAGATAAACAATAATTGTGAGTTTTGTCAGAAATATGAAGAGATTTCACCTAGGTAGTGGCAATGGATTTAAAGGTATAGAATAAAGAAATAATCCTTTTCATTTTAGGAAACCAGATTATTTTATTATTAACTAACATAGTAAACACAAAAAATTGTGGATAAGATGATGGAAAAGTGCATTGAAATTGGGTTTGAACCACTGGCAAAATATTTCAGTGATAGGCAGATAGGGTATAGTTTGTTAATAACGAATTTAGAGATGTGTGTGAATAAGAAGGTAATAGTTATGAATACAACAGCAGAGAGTTATTTTAGCAATGATACATGTTAAAGGAACCATGCAGTAAGAGACAAAATATTCATAAAAATTTGGCAGATCAGCAAGTCTGTAAGTCATCATGTACACCATTGTGGGCTGTACTTTATCAGAACTTGTTGCAGATGGTACGAAGATATAATCCATATGAGTTAGTTTTTGATATGAATCCTAACTTCCGTCATCAAGCCCATTGGAAAGTAATGTCAGTCAAGGAGATGTTTATTATAATAATGGCTTATTTGAGAGGGGGTTTAAAGAATAGAGCAACCATGAAAGGTTATTAGTAAAGGTGAAAAAATAATTACCATACAATATGGACATACTCTTCACGGATGCTTGGTAGAGTTTAAATTTTTGCTGATTCTAAAGTAGTTACATAAAATAATAAGGAGCCATTGCTACATTCCAAGAAGGACCAGGAAACTGAAGTTTTAACAACACTTTAATAAGGTGTTCACCTGCAGGTATCGAGGTTAGATTAAGCTGTTTTCCTGCCCAGTATGGCCACGATGCCATTTGATTGGACTCTTAAAGTCCATATTGGGAAAAAGAAATCTTTACATTTTTGTCTTTGCATATTAAAATGCAATGTGATGTCATTTTGTTTGTTTATTAGGTTGTGCCCATCTTAGGTTAGTGGTTTTAGATTCAAGTCCCACCGTGGGACTTGATGGCCAAGGAAGGTACATTCATAGCCTGGTTTTGCGGTAGGGCTCAAAAGGTACCTCCTTCCAATGAACACGTGATGGGTGCGGAGGGGTTGGGAAAATCAGAGGACCCCTTCATGGGTTTGCTCCTGGGCCTGGTCAAGTTGGCTATTAACAGACACAGGCAATGGGCAGTGGAGGAGTTCATCGATGCCGACTGCCTGCCCTTCTACCTGGCTACGTTCGTGACCTCAGGTCCAATATCAAATGATATTAAAGATGGCCCAAGCCATTGTATCTCTCACAGTTGCTAGCTGCTGAACAAGGGTTTACAGTCACAAGGACTGCATGCCAATCCCATCCTGATATCTGTCAGTTTATAGCTTGAGGTTAATTTCTTTGCCAGTGACTGTTTAGCTGGAGCACGGGGACCTCTGTGACATCACAGAATCGTCCATTCATTAGTGCTTCCAGGACCTAATGAACTTAATGTTCTCCAGAGTCCACTTCTTCAAATTCTTAACCATTTCAACTCAAATGTCTAGGGCACCTGGATTCTCAGCCATCACTGCCTTCTAAAAGGTGCAACTGCTATTGATCATACCCACATAACTTTGAGAGTGCCTGCCACCAAATAATAGTGTTCATGAACTGAAAAGGATTCCACTGTTTTAATGTTAAATTGATTTATGACAATAGCAGTCATATTTCTGTGTACAGTTTTATATCGAGGGGACTGTCATGACCTATATATACTGGAGCATTGATGAGTGCTAGCCTCTTTCCAAGGACTCTTGGACCATGCAAGGATTATCGCTGGTAGACAAAAGCTACCCTTTGCAGCCATGTATTCTCTAAGAAATGACCAGACTGCTGCAGAGCAAAGGCAAAACACTGCCCACAATTTGACCAGGGCCACTGAGAAATGGATTGTAGGTGAGGTTCCAATGCTTGGGCAAATCAGCCTGGGTGATGCAGTGGAGCCCAGACACATCGGGTATCCTGCATCGTTGTGGTACTCTGTTTACTTCATTGTCTCAGTTGCCAAAAGAGGAAATGTATTGAATGAGGACCATGAGAGAAAGATAGAACTCCTCTGAGGAGGAATTTTGAGGATCCTGTTATGGCCAATGAGGAGTATCAATGAGCAGAATACAGGACACTGTCCGGAGAGTCTGAGAGTATCAAGGCAGTCCAACAGCCAGACATTTCCAGGATTACTGAGCTGAGGAGAAACTTTTCAGTTGCAATTTCTAATGCCATTTGTGCACCCAGCCCTCTGCTTTGTATCTTATCGCCAAAGATTTCAGTTGGTGTTGCTGGTTATTACTATCATCAATGAAAAAGTCAGAATTGAATCTACTGTGAATCGAATAGTCTCAACTTTACAAAAATCTAAAGAACCTGTGCAAAATTTCCCCTTAAGCACCTTTAGCAGTAAAACAACAATGAAACAGTGAGCACTTCCATTAAATTGCTCTGTTACACCTTGGTCCTTGCACCTGAGAAACGTGAGTGATTTCAGGGAAACAGCTCCCTTCTAAGAATTGCGAAGTTGTAAATTATCTGAGAATGTTCCTTTTGAGAGCCTGGCCGTCACCATCACTTCAATATTTCACAGTGCAGTCAGGTTGCACTGGTCTCTTCCTATGCCCCAGCATCCTATCTGAGTGTTCAGACTGCAATGGACTGTGATTTATGCATTTCTTCACTAGAGAGTATTACACAATGAGTAAAAATGAACATCTTGGCCATTGGCCATCTCACGGACTTTAAAAGTACAGCATTCCTTTGAAGAGAACAGGGACAGGAAGAATCTTTCCTTTGTGAAATTTTTGGAAACGACATACATACCATCAACTAAGTGGATTGAAGCTTAGAATTGGTGGGTAAGAAAGTCAATTTCTTTTGTAAATTTAATTTTATTTATAGGTTGTATTTGGCTTATATCTATGAAGTGGATGCAAGGTGGATATAATGCACCAACCTCCTTGCTGAGTTATGTTTGCAGAGGCAGTGTTAAGGTGAGTGACAGCCCCATGAGTGCAAAGTCACAGAGAGCAGACAGTGCCAGTAAGCAGTAGATCATTCACCTTTTGGTGGTCCTGCTGGCCTCCTGATACTTTCAGCTGGACTGAGGACTAATGTCCACTCAGTGACCCCACTCAGCAGCACCTGGAGGGCAGGTCTGTAAATATTGAGACCAGTTTGGCTTTATTCAGATCTATTGCTAGGGGTGACCACTACCAGCTGAGGCTGCATTTCCTGGCTTGCTGTTTCTGAAGTGATATCCAGCTGTATTTCTAAATACAGCGCCAGAGCCTCTAAACTCAGAAGGTTTTGACAGTGGCAAAAACACTGCTGGCTCTTCTGTGATTTGCATGGTACCTCACATAACAATTCACCTGCACAGACAGTGAGACATGGAGCCCTGCACCACAGCAAATATGACACCATGTAACACACTCGCTGCTTTTGTTTAAGTTCAAGTAGGGACATTGCGGGCACAATTGCTGGGAACATACTCTGTGCGGCAATTACTGCCCTTGAAGAGCTGGACTGTGAGAATCAATGGGTTTGGAAAATGAAAGCCTTCATGTGGTTCTGTTCAGAAAGCTGACTGACATTTACAAATGGATGTACTTAAGTGAGGGAGGAGGTTAGGATAAGGTCACCTTTAATGTATAGCAATTTTAGTCAGATTCAGAGAGCAGTTTTTGGTAGCTATGCTCACTGTGATATTTCCCAGCGACAACGCTATAAAAAGCAATCAGGCTACAGAAGCTGAACCATAATGTTAACAAAAGATGTTTAATTAGCACTGTCTAGCAAGTAGATGGCCAACGTCTAGCTGCGTCCTTTGTATGCGATTGGGTGAAACTTGATGAGAATGTTCCAAAATGAGTTTATTAGATACTGACGCAAATTATTTTCAATGGTCAGCAAGCAACAGGAACTGAGTCAGTTTGAGGAATCAGGTCAGAGAAGCTGGTTGTAAAAGACAAAGGCTTATAATATAAGACTTTAATGTTGACATAGACCGTTCGAGGACGTCAGGCAGAATAGCTTCACACAAAAGTTAATGGACCTCTTTCCTCATCAGTTTGAGATAGGGTTCAATAGAAAATATTAAACTGGGATTGATAACTTCATGTTTGGCAATAGGGTATTAAGAGTGTTGACCAAGGCTAGTAGGTGCAGTTAAGAGACAGATCAGCCATGATCCAATGGAATAGAGAGCTAAATGGCCCCCTGTTCCTAGTCCTTTAATAGTTATTTTTAAACTCCTCCAGCTGGTTGATTGATATGATGGTTCCTGGATTATTTCTCATTCTGTTGTTGCCTGATCTCTGGTGGAAAAGTGATTTGGAAAGCTAAAGCATCTCAGGTTCAGGGCAAGGAAAAATGGATCAGTCCATAGCTCACCATTCCTGGTTGCTGCCCACTGACCCTCCCCTGCTGGATGTCCATGAGTGCCAACCCTTGGTGAGGAAGAGATTGAAGCAGGGTTGTTGGGGGTGGGGGGAGGCAGCTCTCCTGTACTGTCCATGTAAGTGAATAGCCTGTCAATCTCTCTCTGTTTTCCTTGTGGGTACTAGGGCAAAGTAGCAGAGACTGTCTAGCATTTGTTGAACCCTAACAAGACCAGTGCCCAAGGAGAAGAAGGCTAATAAAAATTGACCTGGGAGAAAAAGTCTTGGACTAAATGAGTTAATGTGTGGCTTGTCATCTCTTGAATATCCCTTTGCAGCCTGTGTCGAGCTGACTATGACACCCGCAGCTTCCCCATAGCAACCTTATTCAGAGAGTCTGAACAGTCCTGCTGATAATAGTGGCATATCGTTAAATTGCCTGAATCAACTGATCAAAAGCTAATTTGGAAAGCAGCACCATTAGCGTTCAGATTGGCTGAAGGATGTCCTGGTTACTCAGTATGACTCCAGTGAAGAAACAGCAGGAAATATTAAAGTAAGCCACAGTTCGAACACAATGTAACATGGCCCTTTACTAAAACCCCAATCTTCAGAAAGGTCAGAATGCTAAGTGCACACCTTAAGTGTTCTTCAAATAATAGCTCCCACTCCCTCATTTCAAATTCCATAGAATGCTATGAATTGTTCACCAGGAGAATGATTTAAAATGAGAGAAATCCGAACGTAAATTTCACAACTTTATTGCAGGAATCAATTTAACATTGTAACATCGCAATTAAAGATTATGATTTTGATTAAGGATAAATGTATTTTAAATAAATTGTTCAGTACTTCATTTGCAGCTTTTCTGTTTAGCTTGGAAAATGGAATTCCCAAGAAATGACACATAAAATAAAGCAGAAGAAAATGGCTATCCGTCAAACTGTCTGCAACTCTCTCCACACCAACGTATTCCTAGATTAGTGAACTGTCAAAATCCTGTTACTTGTAAGAACCTAATTACTTAAGTTTCTCATCGACTCAATAGTATGTGCATTGTCTACTGTGGATCTATACCTACACACCAGTTTCAATCAAAGTCAGTGATAAATTAATTGTTCTTATAGGACAGTTCACCTTCATGCAGCAGGTCTAATGAGGGAATGTGCAAGCCTCTTACTGCTTCTGATTCCTGTCCAGCATCAGAAAGTGCTTCTGTGTAATCACTAATGAAGAAAGATTCAGACTCGCGGTGATGATTAGATAAAATTACTTTGAACCTACAGCCTAGAAACAAAACATTCAGCCCCAATTTGGTTCACGTAGAATTCTTCCCACCTCTCTCCATCGAACCAAATCAACATATGTTTCTAAACCTTTGCTGTTCCTTCCAGTTTTCCTTTAATTTCATCTTTGCTATTCAATTTCACCCACTATTCATGGGCGATTAGGTAGTAAATGCCAGGCTTTCCAGCCACACACACATCTGTCAATGAATAAGTTAAAAATACAAGTTCCATACTCTATTCATTTCACTAATCCCTAATTTTGATCTTATCCACAGATGAATCTACATCACCCCGCTTCATCATTTTACAGCCCTTGTTCAGGCCACTGCCTTCAGTTTCTCTTTAGTAGAGAAAAGCAATTCAATTAATTCAATCTATCCTGATGGGTAAAACCTCTCCATCTGGTATCATACAGACTCAAGTTTGTAACGGAGCAAGCCTTATTTTGCGTAATAAAGTGCAAAAGCTCACATTTGTCCAGTTTGAAATTATTTTAGCAATTCCTACTCATTCTGCAAGTTGTGTGTGGGTGGCATGGTAGCTCAGTGGTTAGCACTGCTACCTCACAGCACCAGGGACCCGGGTTTGCATCCACCCTTGGGTGACTGTCTGTGTCGAGTTTGCATATTTTCCCCATGTCTTATGTGCGTTTCCCCCCACAGTCCATAGATGTGCAGGTTCCACCATTCAAATTCAATGATCTTCTACCTCAGTGTTATTTTCCTGCATTATCACCATTTTGCTTGATGTCTTGATGTCAGAAATATATCAAACTCTACATTGAATGATTGAGTTTCCACAGCCTTCTAGGGTACAGAACTCCAAAGACTTGCCACCCACTTAAGTGAAAGAATTCCTCTCTTCTCAGTCTTCCCCTCATTCTGAGACTATGTCCTGGTTGAGACCCCAGAGCCTGGAGAAAGATCCTTGCTGCATCGATGCTGTCAGACCCTGTCAGAATTTTATATGCTTCAAGGAACTGGATTACCTCTCATTCTTCCGAACTCTGGAGAATGCAATTCAGTGTTCACATCACAAATAGTGTTCCCCTTTATTGAAGTGCCCATCAGATAACTGCCCACAGGGTGTGTGCCTCATGGTAGAGATCACTTGGCTACAGCAGACCTGGAAGCAGATTTGTACATAACTGAATTTCAATCCAAACATTCCCCTTCTGGTACAACAAACAGAAAAAAAATTGCATATGTTATCAAGTACCAAATTACTCAATATACACACAATTCTTGCCATGAATTAGTAGTGCATTATTTTTGTCAGTCTCTCCATTTACATTGAATATGGAGGGCTGAACCTTACTGCTTTTTGGCTAAGTCCAAGTTGCATCAGGATTCTAGAAGAGGATCTTGCCAAGAGGCCCAGTGGGTTTTCTCACTGTACCTTATGAAACTTGCCACAGTAATGGCCACCCCTGCTCCTACAATGGTTCCATCTTATGGTGTGCACTTTTCAGAATAACTCACCAGTCAGCGGATGTCCACCCAAAGATCAGCACCCACGCCATCCATCTCTAAAGGGTGGCCATGCTCCTGGTATTCAGAAGCTGCACTGTTTGGTGAAGATGGGAGTCTTAAGAGAGAGAGATGACTGAGAAGGGGATATTGGCACCATGATTCTCCAATAGGAGCCAGGAAATCCTGCTCAGCAGCTTGACACAAAGAAGAGGAGTCCTCTTTCTCAAGAACCATCAGAGGATGCTGCATGACCAGAAAATGCCGGCTTGGTTGGAGGTTGCCAACTGGGTCATTGCCATCTTGAGGATGTGGAGGAGTGGCCTGCAGTGCAGAAAGAAGGTCAATGACCTTCTCTGTCCCACCAGGGTAGGTCCCACACTCTGTTCTCTGCCAATTCACACTAACTCTATCTCTGCACACACTTGTCAACAGCTTCTTGCTCTGATAGTCTGCTGTAGGAAATATATTTTCTTGCCTGCTCTTAACATCATGCAATCCCCGCAGTGTGGAAACAGGCCCTTCGACCCAACAAGTCCACATCAGCCCTGAGAACATCCCACACAGACCCATCCCCCTATAACCCACCTAATATACACATCCCTGAACACTATGGACAATTTAGCATGGCCAATCCACCTAACCTGCACATCTTTGGATTGTGGGAGGCTGGACGAAACCCACGCAGACACGGGGAGAATGTGCAAACTCCACACAGACAGTCGCCCAAAGCTGGAATCGAACCTGGGTCCCTGGTGCTGTGAGGCAGCAGTGCTAACCACTGAGCCACCGTGCTGCCCCTTTTTCACCCTCATCCTCCCACATGACAAACCCCCACATGCCCTCTGCGCTGCCTCTTCAGTCCTCTTTCCCACTCCAATTCTGCTCATAGCCATTTCCTTCGAGTTGGTTCCTGATAGAAGGTGACAGTATGGGGTCCTCTGCCATTCGCTTCCAGCCTCAATGTGACAGGGAGCCCCCAAACATCCACTTCATAATTGCCCATCCCATCGAGCTCACAGCTTCATACTGTGCCAAATCCCTCCACCTTACCCTTTCCCATGTGCAGCACCTGCCGAGCTTTCCCAGCCAGCCCTTGGTATATGAGTGACCATCTGGGGTGTTCATACACTCACTGACTCCCCCTCCCAAGGCCAGAGTGTTCCTGACTGTCACTGACCCCTCCCCTCCCACATTATCTCCTCGCAGCCATGTTCTCTTGTGTCTACCTCTTGCAAATCCTACTCTTCCCCTCCTCATTCTTTCATGATTACACTCCATCTTTCCTCGGAGGTCTAAGTTGTCAAGGTGCAGTCCCACAGCAATAACCACCCTTGCTGCAGCATCCTCCTCACCCCCACCACACCCAACCCCAATGACCTTTTCCCTACTTCCCCTTAATTTCTATGGACAGACTGGCAGATCAATCATGGTCCTCCCCCTCCCTCTCCCATTCTTTCCTTCCTCCTTCCCTCTTTCATCCCTCCTCTCCCTGCCTCTACCTTCTCCTCCTTCCAGTGTGGGCTCCTCTCTCTTTCTCTCTTCCTCCATGCCCCTCCCCAGTGAGATCCTCTCCTGTCACACCCCTCCTCCCCCCCCCCCCCCCTCCCCCTCCCTCTCTTACCCTTCCCCCTCAACCCCTCCCCCGTCCTCTCATCTCTTCCCCTCCCCCCTGCCTCCTGTGAAAAACAGCTCAAGATGGTCTTGATGTCAAGGTGCGTCTTACTAGGCTTCTCACTGATATTGCCCCACAGGTCACCATACCCAATGGCCCTTAAGAGTCCATATGACCTACCCATTGTCTTTAAATTGTACTGGTCTCTGAATGGGATGTGTGTGTGTGTGTGTTATTGTTGACTGTTAATCTGGTGATATTCCTTCCCTGGGACTGTCATTCCTGTTTCCTTTGTTGCTGCTCTGGTACCTGTTGTTATTCTGTTTCCATTGTTAGGTTGCTCTGAGTGTGATGGTTGAACTGAGGTCTGTGCAGGGTCATCTAGTCAACTGTGTCCAGCAGTTGTACTAGCTTTTGATTGTGGTCAGCACTTGCCTTTTCTATTGTATCTCTGCATCATCCATAGAGTGGCAGATCATTCACTACAGCTTCCATTGTGGGAACATCAACTATCTTATGTTTTCTGCATTGATACTCCTCTGGAGCTGTGGATATATGCTATGGCAGAGGTGATTGTGGTAGAGTTTAGCTGGCCTCTCATTTCTGCACCAACAAAAGGGCAGTTTGAGTCACCAGATTAACAGATTATGTGTGCAGTTCTCAGAATGTCGGATTCAAAGAGCAATAGCTTAATTGCTAGTTTCCTTGTGTCTAACATCAACATTGATAAAAGACACTGCAGTTTCAAAAGAATGAGTTACAGGCCAGTCTCATAAATTTCCTTAAAAGCATCTGCATTTCATGTATTTTAGAAGTAATGATGGAAGCAATTGATCAGAATTGAGATTAGAACCAAACAAGACAACAGTTCAGATCTCTGGTGTCCAGATATTTGGAAAGTGGACATACCTGGGGAAAGATGGGCACTGCGACCTCCCAACACACTGACTACACAACCATTATCCAAGAATTTTAAATTTCTGATGGACAGCATCTAGAATCTCTCAAAACATCTGGGTTAGTATCAGAGACTTCAAAGGTTTCCAAACTCACTGCCTATTTAGCCAGGAAAAGGTTGAAGACAGCTCTAACACTTGGCAAACTATAAAAGTGACACACCCCCCAACCGTCTAGTCAGTCACATTGACCCCCTTCTCTGACCTGTGACTTCTGATCTCCCCTGAACAGCTGATTTCCCCCCACCCACTTGCACTAACTCTGACAGCTGCCACCCTCCCCCATCACCAACTTGCCACACTACCCCCTCACCAACTTACATTCATAGCTGTCATAAGCACTTGGGGACATTAAAACTGTATTTACTTTCTGGAATAAGGCAGCTATTGCTGTAAAAATATAGTGTGACTTCTACATCGATCCAGCCTGATGCTATTTTTGTGATTTACCTGGACTGGATCTGTTGGGATGGATCCTGCATCAGAAGTGGGGCCCAAATATTCCTGGGCAGTGGGTCAGCAACTCTGGGTCACAAATTAGAAATTGGGAAGATTTGGGATAATTAATTTAATGGATTCCCAAAACAAATAATTAGGGATGGGCAATTAATGCTAATCTTACCAGAAAACACCAAAAAACTATGAACTAATAAAAGAAAAGATATGCAACAAAGAGTAAAGTTGAGAAGTGAAACATCTGAAGTATCATGGATACACTCTGGATGTGGTACTTTGACATACAATTTGATCTCACCACAATTCATTAATGATTTTATACGAAGCACTATGCCAGAGATTCTGATTTAAAACATTGTGCGAACTAGGAGCGTTAGGAACTGGTCTGAGATCTGATGACGTTGGATGTACCTTGAGGGCATTCAAGATGGTTTTGGGAACACTGACTAAGAATGTGAAAAGAATCCTAAGGCCCAGGAGCCTATCGAGTAATTTTCTCCAAAAAGAATGATAAAGTACCCCCTGGTCAAGTGACAGGTAAGTGTTGATATTCTAACCTAAGTTTTCCCTTTGGAAAATTTACACAGTGGGCTTGCAATGGACTATACGCACTATAAGATGTAGATTTATATTATTAAAAGAACAAGTGCACACTCTGCAATTCCTGTGCCACACTATGGCATCACACTTGGTAATTCCTTTATTTAATTTCAACTGAGCATCTACAAAATAAAGCAAAAATAAAGAAAGATTCTGGACAAATTATTCCAAAAAATCCGCCAAGCTAACTTTTGTACTGTCTGAAAAAAAAGGTTCGTTGAAATAACTCATTAAAAACTTCAGAATAACAAGATTAGCTTGACTGTAAAATTGCCTTTCCAATCTCTGCACGTCAGTGTTGATATTAGCTATTATAGTGAAGCTCTGTTTAACCTAGCCTGCTCCAGTACTCACTGTGGGCAACTCCTGGTAATTGCATCAGAGATAGTAGGAACTGCAGATGCTGGAGAATCCGAGACAACAAGGTGCAGGGCTGGATGAACACAGCAGGCCAAGCAGCATCATAGGAGCAGAGAGGCTGACGTTTCGGGCCTAGACCCTTCATCAGAAAAGGGGGAGGGGAAGGGGGTTGTGAAATAAATAGGGAGAGAGTGGGAGGCGGATAGAAGAGGGATAGAGGAGAGGATAGGTGGAGAGGAAACAAACAGGTTGAAGAGGCAGGGATGGAGCCAGTAAAGGTGTGTAGGTAGGGAGTTAGGAAGGGGATAGGTCAGTCCAGGGAGGACGGACAGGTCAAGGGGGCGGGATGAGGTTGGTCGGTAGGAGATGGAGGTGCGGCTTGAGGTGGGAGGAGGGGATAGGTGGGAGGAAGAACAGGTTAGGGAGGCAGGGACGAGCTGGACTGGTTTTGGGATGCGGTAGGGGGAGGGGAGATTTTGAAACTTGTGAAATCCACATTGATACCATCGGGCTGCAGGGTTCCCAAGCGGAATATGAGTTGCTGTTCCCGCAACCTTCGGGTGGCATCGTTGTGGCACTGCAGGAGGCCCAGGATGGACATGTCGTCTGAGGAATGGGAGGGGGAGTTGAAATGGTTCGCGACTGGGAGGTGCAGTTGTTTATTGCGAACCGAGCATAGGTGTTCTGCAAAGCGGTCCCCGAGTCTCCGCTTGGTTTCCCCGATGTAGAGGAAGCCACACCGGGTACAGCGGATGCAGTATACCACATTGGCAGATGTGCAGGTGAACATCTGCTTAATGTGGAAAGTCTTCTTGGTGCCTGGGATGGGGGTGAGGGAGGAGGTATGGGGGCAGGTGTAGCACTTCCTGCGGTTGTAGGGAAAAGTGCCGGGTGTGGTGGAGCTGGAGGGGAGTGTGGAGCGGACAAGGGAGTCACGGAGAGAGTTGTCCCTCCGGAAAGCAGATAAGGGTGGGGAGGGAAAGATGTCTTTGGTGGTGGGGTCGGATTGCAGATGGCCCACAGCTGACGCAACTCCGCCCACAGCCGACGCCAACGCAACTCCGCCCACAGCCGACGCCGACACAGCTCTGCCCACAGCCTCCACAGCCAGCAGCTCCAGAGGAGACAGCAGCACCCAGCCCTGCCGAGTCTTCACCATCCCCCCAGACCTACCCCTTACTGAGGACGAACGGTCAGTCCTCAGTAAAGGGCTCACCTTTGTCTCCCTCCACCCACAGATCAACGAATACCGCTCACGCTTGGACATAGAGCAGTTTTTCCGCCGCCTCCGCCTCCACGCTTACTTCTTTAACCGTGAACCTAAGCCTCCCTCTACTGACCCCTTCTCCCGCTTCCAACACACCCCCTCCTCCTGGACACCACCCCAAGGCCCCCTACCCTCCCTCGAACTCTTCATCTCCAACTGCCGTCGAGACATCAATCGCCTCAACCTCTCCACCCCTCTCACCCACTCCAACCTCTCCCCTGCAGAATGTGCAGCCCTCCGCTCCCTCCGCTCCAATCCCAACCTCACCATAAAACCCGCGGACAAGGGAGGCGCAGTTGTAGTATGGCGCACTGACCTCTACATCGCCGAGGCCGGACGCCAACTCTCCGACACCTCCTCCTACCGCCCCCTGGATCATGACCCCACCCCTGAGCACCAAACCATCATCTCGCAAACTATCCACAACCTCATCACCTCAGGTGACCTCCCACCCACGGCCTCCAACCTCATCGTTCCCCAACCTCGCACTGCCCGCTTCTATCTCCTTCCCAAAATCCACAAACCTGAATGCCCTGGTCGACCCATTGTCTCCGCCTGCTCCTGCCCCTGCCCCACCGAACTGATCTCCAACTATCTAGACTCCATTTTCTCCCCCTTGGTCCAGGAACTCGCTACCTATGTCCGTGACACCACCCACGCCCTCCACCTCCTCCAGAACTTCCAATTCCCCGGTCCCCAACACCTCATCTTTACCATGGACGTCCAGTCCCTCTACACCTGCATTCCCCATGCAGATGGCCTTAAGGCCCTCCGCTTCTTCCTGTCCCGCAGGCCCGACCAGTCCCCCTCCACTGACACCCTCATCCGCTTAGCCGAACTCGTCCTCACACTCAACAACTTCTCTTTCAATTCCTCCCACTTCCTACAGACAAAGGGGGTAGCCATGGGTACCCGCATGGGCCCAAGCTACGCCTGCCTCTTTGTAGGTTACGTGGAACAATCCCTCTTCCGTACCTACACCGGCCCTAAACCCCACCTCTTCCTCCGTTACATTGATGACTGTATCGGCGCCGCCTCGTGCTCCCACGAGGAGCTCAAACAGTTCATACACTTCACTAACACCTTCCACCCCAACCTTAAGTTTACCTGGACCATCTCTAACACCTCTCTCCCCTTCCTGGACCTCTCTGTCTCCATATCGGGCAACCACCTGGAAACCGATATTCATTTCAAGCCCACCGACTCCCACAGCTACCTAGAATACTCCTCCTCCCACCCACCTTCCTGCAAAAATGCTATCCCCTATTCCCAATTCCTTCGCCTCCGCCGCATCTGCTCCCAGGATGAGGCATTCCACTCCCGTACATCTCAGTTGTCCTCGTTTTTCAAGGACCGTAACTTCCCCTCCTCGGTGGTCGAGAACGCCCTCAACCGTGTCTCCCACATCTCCCGCACCTCATCCCTCACACCCCGTCCACGCAATAAGAACCAAAAAAGAATCCCCCTCGTCCTCACGTGCCACCCCACCAACCTCCGGATCCAACGCATCATTCTCCGACACTTCCGCCATCTGCAATCCGACCCCACCACCAAAGACATCTTTCCCTCCCCACCCTTATCTGCTTTCCGGAGGGACAACTCTCTCCGTGACTCCCTTGTCCGCTCCACACTCCCCTCCAGCTCCACCACACCCGGCACTTTTCCCTACAACCGCAGGAAGTGCTACACCTGCCCCCATACCTCCTCCCTCACCCCCATCCCAGGCACCAAGAAGACTTTCCACATTAAGCAGATGTTCACCTGCACATCTGCCAATGTGGTATACTGCATCCGCTGTACCCGGTGTGGCTTCCTCTACATCGGGGAAACCAAGCGGAGACTCGGGGACCGCTTTGCAGAACACCTATGCTCGGTTCGCAATAAACAACTGCACTTCCCGGTCGCGAACCATTTCAACTCCCCCTCCCATTCCTCAGACGACATGTCCATCCTGGGCCTCCTGCAGTGCCACAACAATGCCACCCGAAGGTTGCAGGAACAGCAACTCATATTCCGCTTGGGAACCCTGCAGCCCGATGGTATCAATGTGGATTTCACAAGTTTCAAAATCTCCCCTCCCCCTACCGCATCCCAAAACCAGTCCAGCTCGTCCCTGCCTCCCTAACCTGTTCTTCCTCTCACCTATCCCCTCCTCCCACCTCAAGCCGCACCTCCATCTCCTACCGACCAACCTCATCCCGCCCCCTTGACCTGTCCGTCCTCCCTGGACTGACCTATCCCCTTCCTAACTCCCTACCTACACACCTTTACTGGCTCCATCCCTGCCTCTTCAACCTGTTTGTTTCCTCTCCACCTATCCTCTCCTCTATCCCTCTTCTATCCGCCTCCCACTCTCTCCCTATTTATTTCACAACCCCCTTCCCCTCCCCCTTTTCTGATGAAGGGTCTAGGCCCGAAACGTCAGCCTCTCTGCTCCTATGATGCTGCTTGGCCTGCTGTGTTCATCCAGCCCTGCACCTTGTTGTCCTGGTAATTGCAGCTGTTTAGAATTTCCTGGCTCCAAACCAGTTATAAAATGATTGGCTTTTCGATTTATTGTACTCTGAATTTGTGTGCAAGATCTCATGTTACACACTTAATCAGGGAGATATTAATTTTAAAGACTTGACTATGAGCCAAGGCTTTTTTAATTAAACAAAGGAAGCTGCAATTCTGAAATAAAACATCAAAAACACACAGCTATCCAGAAAGAGAAAAGGCTGCTTCATATTTCAAGGACTTTTCATTGGAACTGAATCTCTTTGACTATATTCATTAAAATAAATTAAGTTTTGCAAGATTTATTCTCACCTGAAATCTATTGACATTTCCTTTGCAGCATTGGTTATGCTGATCACAGCTGAAATGTTCATGACTTCTAATTTTGTTTGCCTCACCTTGTAACAGTACTCCAGTAAAGAACGCTCTCCATGTGCATTAAAGTTCTTGTCCGATGCGTCAGTCAACAAATCAACCTATGTGTAACATTGCTTTCATTATCTCCTCGGGGATCAATGTTCATGAACTATAAAAGTTGATCAGATGCGAAAGCTGTGGCAGTACCTTTGTATAAGGGGAAAGATAAACAGTGGAAATTCCTATCAGGAATATTGCATCTTTCTAATTTAGTTTTAGAGATATGACTCAATAATCTAATGTTCCCTTGCAAGTCACAGATTATATTCCAATAAAAGATATTAAAACAGTAAAGTGCCAAAAGATATCAGTTCATGAAAGCAGGGGATGACTTGAATGACAACAATATAACAAGAAGGCACTGATGAGGTTGGATTCACAATTGTAATCATTATAGCACTACAGGTCAGGATGTTGTATTAGAGACAACAATTAGCACATTTAAGAGAATAAAGTTAGATCTAATATTTAGTTGTGTGTTGTCATGGAAACAACTTTTTTTCTTTCAGTTGGATTAAATCTATTTTTAGAATCAATCCTCTAGGCTTCACCAAAGGAAGAATAGATGCATCATGTGCTGGGATAGAGTAATTGAGAGAAGGCAGCACCTGTCTTCAATCATTAGACATTGCTATCAGCTGATCAACACAGGGAAGTGTGTGGGTGTATGTCAGCTAAGGCTCAGTGATACAACTTGCCATGGTCATTCATTGTATTGAAGGGGTTAGCTGCTGTTTCTGTCAAACTGCCCAATAACGTAAGTCAAGAAAGGAAGGAAACGTAATCAATGTAATTGAGTGAGTAAGCAAAGAAAGCCTTTGTCAGATCACCAGGAAACTCAATGCATAAATTGGTTCCACAACATTGCTGACCAGTGTTGGATATCAAGCAGTGTGATCCTTATCAGAGCTTAGCTGCATTATCTTCACCTGACAGAAAATGAATTAGGTACAACTATTTTTGCTTGGGCTTATCCCATTTGAACTGGAAAAGATACAGGTGCTCAGTTCCAATCTCTAAACTTTAATGATCTGCAGAAGCCCGATTCTAATTGATTCCCAGTTGGCTGACCAGCTTAAACTCATTTCAGTAGAATGACTCACAATGCACCAACTCAACACTGATTGAATTATCTACCCCATTAGGTTGATCAAGCCATCTTACTGCCTGAAACAAGGAATCGACCATTTTATTTGCAGTAGTAACAAAATATTCAAGGCCCAAGTAGTGAGTGGACCAAGTGTAAATGCGGAGGGAAAGACTAAGGGACCCACAAGTAGGCACAAAAATAAGATTGAGTTACTGCTCCATTTTGAAACCTGATATGGTCAACCTTAGTTTTATGACGATCCTGAGCTTGGAGGACCAGCCAAGAAAGGTTAATTACAGACTGGTGAACTTCACCTAATCAGAGATCAGATTTTGTGTCAATCAGGAAGCAGGTCTTTTTGAAATAACAACAAAGCTGCATGAGCTCAGCAGGTCTGGCAGCATCTGGGAGGGAGAAGCAAGAGTTAATGGTTTGAATGCAATATTCCTCTTCATTGGAATGGAACTTTTTTCAGAGATCAAAAAGTAAACCTAAGAAAAAGCTCATTGAAAGAATTCAAAAAATCCATCATAATGGAGGACAATGTTGATGGTCTGAAGTTGTTGAACTCAGTGTTTAGTCAAGAATACTATGTATAAAGTGCCTAAAATGTCTTTTGAACCTGCCATTTTCTGGGATCTTTAAAGAATTGAGATTGACCTGTTATCAAAAAGATAAGAAATGTTGCATATCAGTGAGGAGGCAGATTCTTCAATAACTGCTGTTAAAAGAAATTTGGAGAGGCATGAATCTCTAGGACATCCTCAGCAACTACAAAATTAAAAGACAATAATTCACAGGATGTGGATATTGATGGCAAGTGTTAATTATACGTCAATCGTGTGCAGGTATGAATTGAAATTTTACTTGAGCATACATTAAAAAAGACACTTATTGCAACTGTTGTGTGGTTGAATAGGAGGTTTACCTCAGCAAGGTGTTTCACCTGAAACAGCACTGCTTATGTTATCTCTTGTAACATAAGCTGGCTGTGGAAAGTGTGGTATCAATAAATCTAACAGTCATTTTATGAGAGCTATTAGATACAAACATTACATTCTTCAACAAAATAATTATGTGAGCTAGTATGAAATTATTAGTTTACAAGACAGGGGCCTGCTTCCAGTAGAGTGTCATGCTTCAAGTGATCTGAAGTAAGATGGAATGTATTATAACTAACAAGTGCATTGTCACATGCTATGATAGTGATGATATCATGAGCATGTCTACTACAGGCACACTGACCAGGTGGCATAACATAAAACCTACCATTTTGCAAAGATAAAAACTGATCCAAACAGACCCAAATATTTTATTATTCATTCACAGGATCTTAGCATTGTTTATCCTTTGTCATGGAAGGAAGATGCAGTGGTGCAATGTGAAAATCATATTGTGCTGTTTAATATTCAATGATCATTGATTTGATAGTAATTCTGTTAGACTGTCTGAACATAGACAGTGGGTTGACAATGTGATATTGGTCACTCCCTATTTAGTACCTGTCTTGAAATGGTCTGCCAGTGAAATGTGGTTCATTTTTAGAGATTACCTGATCAGGGAGACAGAATAAACTGAAACTAGCACACTCACTTTATCAATAACAATCTTGCTTATTGTGTTGCTAAGTTGTGGCATACGGGGGGCTTTAGAGACGTAACCAATCACAAGGAATAAACACAGCGAGTAAGCCTGTTGCAACTTTAATCCAAGAAGTATGTGGCATTTGAAATAGAGGTGCTTCTGTTTTTTGCATTCATCCATTTGGCACGTCTCACATCCATTCATATGTCATTAAATATCCTGGTCCATCCTTGGCCATTCACTTACTAGCTGTCTTCTATATTTAGTACCCATGTGTACTTGGTGTAACATGGATATGATCTCTTGGAATAGTGATTTCAGTACTGGGAGTTATTTGCCCTTGAAAATGACTGGTCATTGTTTACCAATTTTACCAATGACCAAAATGAACAAATCTTCTCGGATGTTACTTTATCAAGCCACCCATGGATAATGACCGCTTGCAACTTATGTACATGTTCTTCTTTCGTCGTTGCTGATTACAATTGTTCACAACGGCTTTGGTCAAAGGATAACTGATCAACTTTAAGAATGCCTTCAACTGCATAGTCTAGAGAATCAACATGTAGATCAAGTGAAATATGGACTGGGTAATCTGCTAATCTGTCAAATATAATCCTTCTAGCCTTATTTCATATTTCAGAGTTATTGTTGCACCTTGATAAGTAGACACTGCATGTGTGGCAATGCACTTGTTAGTGGATTGTGACATATCATTTCTAATGGCTTTATTTCTTACCAAATAAATATGTGTGAAATGGCATGATGCCCAACACCAGAACTAATGCTCCACTCTATATTGGAATTGTTTGTTTGCAGAGATGACAAGGTTTTTGAACCAAAAGCAATGTGTTTTTCATCTTCACAAAGACATGCCCCTAGACCTTTTTACAATACACCCACTGCAAGAGCCAAGAATTTCCTGTAGTGGTAAAATTGCAGCAGGCATGATATTACGGACAGAGCTTGTTTGAGACAATCAAAGATGATTGTCTTGACACACACAAGGGATGATCTCTTGAGCAAACCCTTCAGTGGAGACACTTTGTGAATGAGAGAGCACATGGCAAGACGACATTTAGAAAAATCTTCAATCTAATTTGGATGGGGACAGACTCCATGGGTGGAGTAAATAGACCCAAATAAGTTTGGCTGATATTGACCTGGTACTTCATGCTGTCAAATACCAATCCATGTCATTGACCTGCTACCATCAGTAGGTGAAGGTTATTGCCACGCTGTGCATTTGTCTTGTCCATGACCGTCATCAATTATACAAACACAGCCAGGTACATTCTCAATCCTACTTCATGCTGCTGGAAGAGGTCTTGGCTTACTAATGGCCCTAAAGATAACTATCAGAAACAGCACAGTCCAAATCAAGTCTGAAACGTCATGAACTTTTGGGACTCTTCTGCTAAACTAAACATCTAACTTGGAAAAAAAATATTTTTGCTTGTAATTTAGGATTTAGTTCTTCCAGTGTTGGCATTTTGTGTGGGCATGTTTCTTTCTGTTTTGATGTTTAAATGTTGAGGCCTTGTGGATCTCGGCATATTCTTATGCTGCCAGCTTTCTTTAAAGTGTAGTACTTCCTTGGATTATCAATAAATGGGGTTACATCATGCTTAAGATGCAATTCTACATCACCCTTTAAAATTGCCAATCACGTTGAATTCATCTGGGAACAGGCAATTACAATTGACTAATTATACTGCATCATGTGTGATGTGTTTTGCCACAATGGATGTATTTTGAATCTCGTGAATTGTAACAAGACCTAGATTTGTGCATATTGACAGTCCTGCCACTTCTGGAGCATTGGTACCTACCAGGTAGAAAATTTTGAGAAACCAAAATGAGCTTGTGTATTGGCACTGCAGTCTGATACTGCCCAAGTACAGACCTGATAATTTGTTATACACAGCAAGACAGTCTCTCATGGAGACAATACCATGGAGTATCACTTTCTGAGCTGCTAAGCTGCCAGGATACATAGTGATTGGTTTCACAAGTCGACGCAACATCGAGGGCCGAAGGGCCTGTATTGCGCTGTAATGTTCTATGTTCTATCTCCTTTGTTAATTTTAGTTTTGTGTGTGTTTTGTCCTGCCTTTTTTCAGAACATATGTTATTGTGAAGAAGGTGTGTCTATCTTATACTGTTGATATGGTGTGTGAGGTTAACAATATCAAAAATGTGGACATTTTCTGAAATGTACCTTTCACTCGGTTGACTTTGAATGTTATTGAGTTTGCATTTGTTCATTTTCTTAACACTTTGTTTGTTGCCAGTGCTGTACTGTCTTGTTGGTGACCTGTTCTAGGGTCTTATTTAGCCTTGGAACCAGATTTCCTGCCCAATGTCCTTTGGTGCCATGTGCTTTACAGATATCACAAAGCTGGACAGCTTTTGAGTAAATGCGACAAACTACATCAGTTACAGATTTCCCTGGTTTGGTGCGCTTTGCTGACCAGACCCATAGTATTGGCTGTACCTAGAGAATGTAATTGTTGTTGGCCTGCCATTTTGGCTTCACATTTGTGTCTATTCTTAAGTAATGCATCAATTGTGTAGCCATTTTTTTTTTTCTTGACAAATAGATCCTTCCTAAAGGCTTTTAATTGGTGTACAGGCAGCCTTGATGACCTTCCTGACAATTCTTCGTCTGAAAAGTAACACAAAGTGGATTGTATAGGATGGGCCGAAGGACTAAAAGATAATGATGATATTTGGGAACCGCATGAAAATAGATTGTACAGAAATGGGAAAATAAACTGGGAAAGCTTAGGATGATACTCGGCAAGCAGCATGACCTTGAATGAGTCCTGTGAACATTCCTTTATGGGCTGAAGACAACACCTGCAGCTTGTTTTTTTTTCTGTAGCTGTGTTTTCTGTACCGGTCAGCAGTTTAGTCCATTGTATCTGCTGTTTTCTGTGCCCTGCTGTTTGTTACACTGTATAAGAGAGATAGTTTTGATCCAAGTCGCCAGACTTCGCCTTGGACCAGAATTGTGAACGGTGCCAGGAATGAACTTAAGCCACCGATCGAGGGGTCCCTGAAGGGCAAAAGGGCGTGAGACTTGTTGCTTTTTCTCTTTTCCATTTATTATTACCACTATCATCATTATTATTACTTAATAAACATTCATACTTAAGTAAATTGCTATTGTTGAGACTTCCCTCAAATGATTTTAACCGAATCCAAAAGAACGCTGTGATCCAAGACAACAACTAAGATGTTCAAGACTGGGGTCAGCATATTCTTTTAGGGAAGTGTATTGAGTCATATGGAATCAAGACTTGAGTTAAGGGCCATACTGGCCATGACTTAGTTGAATAGTGGAATAGGAGCAAGGATGAATGGCCTCCTTCTTTTCCTTTGTTGCCATGTAACTTTGTTGCCATAACTTAAGAACTGACGTTCAACTCTAACAGTCATTTTGGTTCATTGCTACACTGCATGATCATGAAGAGCTGCATATTGGTCTTTAAAAGGATTGATTCAGCACATGGTTTAAATATAGCAAGATGAAACATTGCTGTGTTTTTAAAGCCACTCTCACTAATTATTTCATCTATATGCCTTTATAAGGTGATCAGTCACGAGTGCAAATGTTTGAGTGTACAGATTTATGGAAGAGAGATAAAATTTAGACATTGTATCTGAATCTGTCACTGTCACATTACTAATTTGGTTCTGCGGTTAACAATCAATCAATCAAATACTAATACACAATTAAATTAATTGAATTTAATTTCATTACAGGAGCACTGTTGCTAGCCTGTTGATACTATATTGTTTTACAAGGGGATTAGATGACCAGACTGGAATTCCATAAACTTCTCTCCATGCCTCTCCCATCTGTAATCTGTCCCCATTTAAAATGCCTCCCCCTCCCAATCTATTGTCATTCAGTTAATAATCCACCTTTCTATTTTTGCTACCAAAGTGAATAACCATAACATTATCCACATTATACTTTATCTGCCATGCATTTGTGCACTCACTCAACTTGTCCAAATCATACTGTAACATCTATGCATCCTCCTCTCAAATCACCGTCCCAAGGAGCTTTGTGTCATCTATAAGGAGAAATTGCATTTAGTTCTGTCATTAAATCATTAAAATGTATTGTGAATAGCTGGGGTCCAAGCATTATTCCCTGTGGTACTCCACCAGTCACTGCCTGCCATTTGGAAAAAGAACCATTTATTCCTACACTATGTTTCCTATCTGCCAACCAGTTCTTTATCTATGTCAATTCACTACCCAAATTGCATGTTTTTCATTTTACATGCTAATTTCTTATGTATCTTTATCACAAGCCTTCTGAAAGTCCAAATAAACCACATCCACTGGCATCCCCTTATCATTTCTCCTAGTTACATGCTTGCAAAATTCCAGTAGATTCAACAAGCATGATATTCATAAAGCCAAGCTGACTCTATCTAGTCCTGTCACTGTTTTCCAAATGCCCTGTTAAATCTTTTATAATGAACTCTAGCATTTTTCCCACTAACAACCTCAGGCTAACCAGTCGATAATTCTCTCTTTTCTCTCTACCTCCTTTTTTAAATAGTGAGGATACATTAGCTACTATTAGAACACTTGCTGATTTTTCATTATTTTTATTTTATTAATTTCCATTTGGAGCTGTGATCTGGGAACTGTGAGCTAAAGATAACTTTTTGACTGTGAATAACAGCTTGTGTTAAAATTAAAACAGAATAAACAAGCTTTTGTTTATTCATAAGGCCAGGTCTGGAAGTTAATTTCAGGTTGGTTCCTAGTCAAAAGGTTCTGCAGAAGCTTTGTGAACAGGGAAGAGCATCATGTTTAAACAGACAACAGAAGTTGGCTGTTAACAAGGTAATTACCTGGGAATGGGTTCCAGCAAGTTTGGAAAAGACCTTGTGCTCAAGCAGATGGCAGCTGTTGAAAAGTACATAGAACCTCATGGAGGAGGCAGTCAGTTTGTCAGGGAGTGGTCAGAGTTTGTATTGGATTTTGGACTGTTTTCTATGAGAAAAGGAACCTGGCTGTTAATGCTACAGCAAGAAGATTTGAAAGCTCCCTGTCTAACATCCCTTCTTGGCTCTTCTATTCAGAATAGAAGCCTAAGTTATAATTATTACTGCCTTTATCTGAGAACTATAAAAGGTGACCTTGATTGAAATCTTCAGAAAAATCAATGAAGAAATCATCATCTGTGCCTATGGAACAAAGAATCACGAAAGCCACTTTAAGTAAGGTGGCCAGCTTTTCTTTTAAATTTAACTTTTATCCCTCAACTGTGTTTGTCTGTCTGTCTTTCTTTTGTATGAAAGGGGCTAAAAATAGAGGCCTTTGGGTTGAAAGCACAGATCAATTAGATCACTTTGGTGTTCAATTTTGCCCTGCTAAATTTATTAACCAGTTTTTTAACAATATAAGTCTTTTGTTTAAGATACAAACCAGTGTCTGGAATTGATTATTCTCAGAGTCTGGGATTGGTTATTTAAAGTCTTCTTGACCATTGGGGTCAATTTTAAGGGCCTTTGAATGTTATAATTTTACTAGAATGTGAATATAGGGGTAGAAAGGCTGATTTGGTTCAGCTGTCTGTCTCCTTGTTGTAACACTAACCTCCAATCCATAGGAGCTGTTCCAGACTGTAGAGAGTCTTTGAAGATGACCACCAATGCATCCACTATTTTTAGGGTTACTGCCTTAATCTTTATGCCAGAGTAATTATCGACTTGGCGATTTTTGTCCTTTTAATCCCATTAATTTCTCCAATACCATTTCCCTCCTAATACGGATTTCCTTCAGTTCCTCTCTCTTACTGGACTATGTGATACCCCACATTTTTGGGATATTTGTGCCCCCCTTTATGAAGACAGAATCAAAATATGCATTTATTTGTTCTGCCATCCCTTTGTTCCTATTATATCTTCCCCTGTTTCTGGATATAAGGGACTGACATTTGTCTACACTAATCTTTTTCTCATTTTCTCTTCTCACATGTCACAATCTCAAGACCTCTTAAAGTGCTTTGTATCCAACAAAATACGTACGAAGTACAAGTTTATGATGTAAGTGACTTGGCACCCAATTCACACACATTTGGTATCACCGATGGCAATAGGATAAATGACCAGTTAATCTTTTAAGTGATGTTGGTTGAAGGATGAATGTAGGCCTGGATACTTGAGACGATCTTGCTGGTCTGCTTTGAAATTGTGCCCGCTTTTAACAACAACATAGAATTCATTAAATTGCCACATCTCTTCATTCTGAAGAAATGTTATATCGGACTCAAAAAGATTAACTCTGTTTTTCTCTCTCCGCAGATACTGACAGACCTGCTGAATTTCTCCAGCATTCTCTGTATTTGTTTCAGACTTCCTGTATCTGTAATATTTTGCTTTAACCAAGGATCAGCTTGGATGAAACACAATCTCTGAAAATGCTCCAGCTACTCCAGTGTGGGCCTACTCCTTTGATTAAATGCAAACCATTTAAGTTTTATGAGGAATATGGTCTTCAATTAATATAATGAGTTTGCCCCGACTCATTTGAAATTTAGACACACAAATCACTTGGGTGCAGAGTTCATTAGCTCTAATGCTTTCTCAAGGCAGAAACATTACTTGATGAAATAAAGTTTTTCCTAGACCTGACTGCTCAATTTCAGTTTATCCTGGACAAGCAAAATTAAGTTTCTAATTCTAAAAGACACAAGCTGAGCATATGACCAATCCGGGCACATACTCTTAATATCTCTGTCTTGCTATATCCTATGTCAAACAGTGAATCTTCTGTCATTTCAACACTAATCTTAGCTTGTCATGGTTTCTCTCTTTCAAGTTTCTTACTCCCCATATAAACTTGACCACCAATACTCATATCAACCACATTGCTGCCTTACGTGGCCTCATTATTCCCAGCTTGTCAATTACAGATAAAGCCATCCCAGATCACTCCCCTTGTGTAATTCTTGTTCCAACTGACTTCTATGTGCTGCCCGTTAAGGAGTTTAAGTGGCTCTGTGTCAAATTTTGCTTGTTAACGCTCTCGTGCAACTTGGGACATTTGTTGATATTAGAGCTATCAGATAACACAGTTATTATTGCTCTGTACTCCTGCTCCTAATTTGTTTATATGCCTGATCTCAGTGTATGATCTTTGTCAACACCTGATCTACTTATTTCCATTGATGCAACTCAACACACTTTCCCGTTAATTGTCATCATTATCCTCGATTATCAGCACTGTCTCTGCTGACCAACTGTTCCAGGGTTGCAGACTGTCTTCTAAATCTTTACTTAAGTGATCGATCTTTCAGGGTTAGGATTAGAACCAAAATTCTTGGAAAAACTCAGCAGCAGTGGTAGCATCTGTGGAGGGAAAGCAGAGTGAATGTTTCCATTCATCAGATCTTTTGGGGAAAACTTAGTCATACCTAGAGGTTCTTACTGCCCCACCCAATTCCACAAGCTCAATGTTAACATGACCCCACTTGAAGCATACCTCTCCCTGAGAAACATAAGGAATTTTTTTTTTTTTTAAAAACTCGTTCACTGGTTAGGCTAGCATTTATTCCATTTCTTGAATCAAAATTTCACCATCAGCCATAGTGGGATTTGAACCCATGTCACTAGAACTTTAAATTGGGATTAGTAATCCAGTGACATTAATACTATGCCAGCTAAATTTCCCACAAGACGGATTATGCTATATTTTTGATGTGCCTCCACTTCAGTTGAAAGGAAATAACGCCTGGGTGGAGGTGCTGCTCTTCAGGAGGGATGTTATATTGAGACCTTCCCCATATTTAGATGGACCTATGACACTGCTTTGAAGGAGCTTCGGGGGTGGCACAGTGGCTAACACTGCTTCCTCACAGTGCCAGAGACCTGGGTTCGATTCCAGCCTTAAGCGAACTGTCTGTGTGGAGTTTGCATGTTCTCCCTTTGTCTGCATAGGTTTCCATTGCTCCATAGGCTCCGGTTTGCTTCCACAATCCAAAAATGTGCAAGTTAGGTGATTGGCCATGCTAAATCACCCATAGTATACAGGGATGTGTAGGTTAGGTACATTAGCCATTGGAAATGCAGGGTGACAGGATAGGGGGATGGGGATGGGTCTGGGTCTGGGTGGGATGCTCGTTGGAGGGTTGGCGTGGACTTGTTGGGCTGAATGGCCTGTTTCTTCACTGTGGGGATTTTAAAAGAACAAGGGGTTTCAACTGTGCTCTTGACAACTGCCCTCCCTTGACCTCTACTCAGCAAGTCACATGGCTTCTTGCTTAGTAGGTTGTGAGGCAGTAGCTGGAGGTTACTGTTTTCTCTGGATTGCTGATGATGTTGTAATCTCCTTCGACACTGTCTTCTCCCGTCCAGCAAG
>NC_063356.1:37957525-37963113 GCF_021869965.1 Rhincodon typus | reverse complement strand
CTTGAGCAATGGCAAGAGAAATGGGAAAATAGGATGAAAATGAAAAACATCTGATTCTCAACATTAGAAAACTTTCCAATTTTCCCCTTGAGGTTTAAGTGGTGAATTTTGAATCTCACTCATGAGTGGTGACTGTCTTGTTTGCATCTCATTATTGGCTAAACTCCCCTCATTTCTATGCAGCTCCCAATTCTCCTCTCCTTCTCTATGAGACTAACCAGCAACAATGAAAATCAGAGCAGATCCTTGATGGTGATGGCTTATGCCTTTCTTTCTGCATGCCTTCAGATAAGTTTATCTTTACGCAATGCTCCTGCATGCTCCATGGGCACTGTCCTCTTCTACGCTTCATCCATATGAGCTAGTATCAGGATGATTACAGTGGAAGGGAGTAATACAAAAGAGACGGGTGGGATTTCATAGCAGTTGGGAAGTCATGAGGAGTTTTGGGAGGTGGTTTCCGCAAGTGGCAATCACCCTGGCCTCAATATGGAGAGTATATGGCCAAAGAGGTTATAGAGATGTACAGGACAGAAACAGACCCTTCAGTCCAATTCATCCATGCCGAAGAGATATCCTAACTTAATCTAGTTCCATTTGCCAAGATTTGGCCCACATCCCTTCCTATTCATGTACCCATCCAGGTGCTTTTTAGATGTTGTAATTGTACCAGCCTCCACCACTTGCTCTGGCCACTCATTCTGTACATGCACCACCCTCTGCATGAAAAAGTTGCTCCTTAGGTCCCTTTTAAATCTTTCCCCTCTCACCTTAAACCTAAGCCTTCTAGTTTCGGACTCCCCTACCCTAGGGAAAAGACCTTGCCTATTCACCCTAACCATGCCACTCATGATTTTAGAAACCTCTATAAAGGTCACACCTCAGCCTCCAACGCTTCAGGTAGGGGGAGGCAAAGACCTAGTGGTATTATCACTGGACTGTTAATCCAGAGACCCAGATAATGTTCTGGGAACCTAGGTTTGAATCCCACCATGGCAGATGGTGGAATTTGAATTCAATAAATATCTGGAATTAAGGACCTAATGATGACCATGAATCCAGTGCCGATTGTAAGGAAAAATCCATCTGTTCCACTAATGTCCTTTAGGGAAGAAAACTGCCATCCTTACCTGGTCTGGTCTAGTCTACCTGTGACTCCAGACCTGCAGCTGTGTGGTTAATTCTTAAATGCCTTCTGGGCAGTTAGGGATAGGCAATAAATGCTGCCTAGCTAGTGATGCCCTCATCCCGTGAAAGAATAAAGGAAAAAAAAAAATAGCCTCAGCCTCTCCTCATAGCTCAAACCCTCCAACCCTGGCCACATCCTTGTAAATCTTTTCTGAACCTTTTCAAGTTTCACAATATCTTTTCTACAGCAGGGAGACCAAAATTGAATGCAGTATTGCAAAAGTGGCCTAACCATTGTCCTGTATACCTGCAACATGACTTCCCAGGTTACGTCCATTCGCAGAGCTGTGGACTTGGGGGTAAATTGAAGAAATGAATGTTTATATAAAAAGGGCTGAATGTAAACCACGGAGGATGACTGGTTATTTTGGACACTGGGAAATGCAAAAGGGAACTTGAAGGTTGTTTTTAATATTCCCCACAGATTATCACCTCACCCATTTGACAGCTGACACATTGTGGTTGGTACGTTCCTTTAGGGCTTTCTGCTCATGAGAAGACACAGTGTTGAAGGAGACAGAAGTTACAACCTCAGTAAGCCCAGTGAAAACAGCTGTCACGCAAACTCCAGAGGGAGCAGCAGTAGGTAAGATCCCCCAAGGATCTGGAGGAGAATGATGAGACTCCACATTTACAGACCTCGATGTTTGCTACTTGTCACAAAAACACAATGCAGTGCAGATGAAGGAAGTCCTGAACCATCATCACCAATTCGTGCCATCCAATGGCACAGGATTATGCTCAGAAAGACTGGGTGGCTATACCATCCCAGTGGCGTAAAGATTACAGCTGCCCTGAATTTCTAGGTCAGTGGTTTGTTCAACAGAGGAAGTGGGGATCTGTGTATTATCTCCCAGTACTTGATCCAATAATGCATCCTGAATGAAACTGATGCCATTTTCCCTAGATGACACCAGTTTCAATCTTTCAACCCAGGCAACGAGAGTCAAGCAGCTTCAGGCAGTAGGATTCTCCAACATCACTGGCTTCTTCTAGTGCACAGCTCTATAGTCTGCACCCACATCACTTCAAGAGCACCCTATCATCCCCCTCTCCTCCAGCGATTGAGGCCTTGTCGGTCTGTGGCTCCATGAACACCAAGTCACTTCAGTACCACACCAAAGTAGCTAGTCATGGGTTCAGAAAGGTCTTGATAGGCTACTTAAGAACTGAGGCATCACAGCTATTTTCTCTCTTCTGAGATCAGCGAACAATTCGCAGACTAGGAACTGAACCTATGAATTTTTGATCTTGAACATTGCTGAAAAGAGAGATTTTCGTGCAGCTTTATGTCTTCTACTTATCAGGACAGATGTAAGAATGTCCAAAATTTGTACAAATGTGATCATTTGTAAGTTGGCAAAGAAAAGGGAGCTTGTTGATTGGCAAGTCAATCTGATTGGCCGAGGCACAGCCATGGTGAGAGGAAGTGTAAATGAGCCACATAATAGGTTTGATGGAGGAGTGTTGCAGACTGGTACATTCCAAGTTCCAGGGCTACATGCTGAGGGACACACTAAAACTTGGGGCACCTGCTGCCAAGGCACAGTGAGGAAAGACCACTGTCTGAGGTCTTCCTGCTAAAGTAAATAGAGGTCCTTTACAGTTATTGGATGCTCCTAGTGCCTCAAATACATGTAAATATTGGTATTATATACGTAAGGGAAGTCTTTGGTCTTTTGAATAGAGTCAACATTTTGTTAATTTACCTGATATGCAACTGTATAGAACTGAACTGCCTTTGTGGCAATATATATCTACAAAGAGATTTTTTAATGAATAAAGTATATTTTTTAAATAAAAATTAGTTCAAATTATTTGTTGGAGGAGTTATTGGCTCATAACATGGCTCATTTACACTTGCTAGAAGTGACAAACATTCGTACATGATCTATGCAAACATGACACAGATATTCAAACCTTGCACCTTTCAGAAGTGAGCAGGATATGAAAAGTCTATAGTTGCCGGTTGCTTTCTCCATGACAACACTTCAACCAATCGCAGTTGCATTGCCAATCAAGCAGCACCAGTTTAATCTGTAGTGTAAAACTACAGACTTCTCGTATCCTCGTTTTTTCTGAAAGGTGCAAGGTTTGAATATATGCATTGTGTTGCAGAGAACATGTATGAATGCATGTCACTTCTAGCAAGTGTAAACAACCCATATTATAAGCCATTAGCTCCATGAACAAACAACTTAAAATAATTTAGTAGAAAACATTGAGATTAGTTGAAACTTGGCACTTATATTTATCCTGATGGGTGTAAGACAAAAGATTTTGGCAAAATTTATCTTTAGCAATAATTAAATTCTGAACTACTAAGCGATTTTCTGATCTATATGGTTTAAACCTGCCTTGAGAGAGGAAATGCACTGAGTAATGCCCAGCTCTATAATGTCTAATAAAGGTATTCAAGAGGGCATTCTGTGTCTTTATTTTGGAAAGTAATGGTGTGCAGGAGTATGGGGGAAAAGGCAGGAGATTGACACTAGATAATAGAGCTGTTGCAGGCACAATGGGCCAAATGGCCTCCATCTGCACTGTCATAATTTTGAGGTGTAAATAAATAGGCTTTGGTTCTCTAGCAGGAACAGAGAAGCACCTGCTCTCGAGGTTTTCAATTAAATAGTAGCCCTTCAATAGCTGCAAGCAGGAACAGAAATTCTCTCTCTCCTGGCCAACATTCATCCTAAATCAAAATGACCAAAACAGCTCAGTTGGTCATTAATCTTCTTGCTTTTTGTTATACCATCCTATGTACAAACAGGTTAAATAAAATGAAACAAAAAGGCTTGCAATTTTTAAGCCTACTGAACATTTAAGCACTCTCAGTCAATGAATTAATGTTTGTGGTGTACTCGCTGGAAGTGTAGGAAGCATCACAACTAACATGCACACACAAATGTACTACAAACAGCAAAGTTGATCAGATGGTCTGTTTTTTGTGATGGGATAAATGTTGACCTGAACACTAGGGACAACTCCCCTGCTCTTGTGTCAGTATGAAAGGACAAAATAGGATTTGATTTAATGTTTTAATATGCACTAAAACCTATGATTACCTATGATACTCTGCAAGAAAAGCAAGGAAATGGTGACACATGAATCTAAGGACCCAACAATTTAAAAAAACATCTACAGTTCTGATATTCAGATTAAACCATTGTAAGAACTATGGGTTTTATCTATTTTTCTTTGAAAAATGGATTTTATTTTTGGTACTTCATTGTTGTCTGTGTGGGTTTTTGGTAAGTAAAGAGTTAACTGCTGATATGCAGAGAATTCTTTGCATTGATCAGGTTAGGTCCATAAAAGATCTCTCACAATGATTAGTGATAACATGTTGAATGAAAATAGCCATTGATATGGACAAAGGATGAGAAATTAGAACAATTTAAAATGATTAAGTCTGTCTGTGGCATGCATAAAACAACAACAGAGTCAAGGAAAGGACAGTTAAATTATTAGGCTCTCTGCACACTTCTGGTTGTTCTTCATACTTGAAGTCTTTAAGTAGTCCAACATAAGCCTGTTAAGATGTCCTCCCAGGGAAGACTTGCCAAGTTTGTTACAGCTCCAAATTGTAAAGCCCCTTGATTGGGTAATTTAAAAAGATCACTTCTCTTGTGGATGTCTCTCTCCCAGGCCAAATAAATTTATGTTTTAAGTGGAGCCAATTTCACTAGGTTTTCTGGAGTTAACAAAAGAAGAGTGAGTTTACTGATAATAAATGCAAGAACAATACAAATACACAGATTAGAATGAGAGGTGAGTATAAAAGAAAAACAAAGTTAAAAATAATATATGGATCAGTTTCAGAGTTCCCTGAAGATTAGGCAATGGATATTGCAGCCTTTATGTTCACTGATACTGGTAACACAAATGTTGACAGGTGAGCATGTCTTTTCAAGATATTTGGCTTTGCAGGTCAGCTAAAATATAATTGTCCTGTTTCCTTTTGTCAGTGCCAGGATTGAGGCATTCAGAGAGAGGTGCACACTTTTCCTTTTAACCTGCATTACAGGGTTATCTAACGGCTGGGAACAGCACACAGACTTCACTAACACACAGGCAAGTGGTTGAAGTTGATTTTTCAAACCATGTTTTATATATTCCCAGAAGGATAAAATACAAACATGTCTTTTGACTAATATCCACAGTTCAGTATATATGTAAATATATAGTCTTGTACAGGTAAGACATGTGGACACAGTCAAACTCCAATGTTTGTTTCAGAGATAGCAGGAACTGCAGATGATGGAGAATCTGAGATATACAAGGTGCAGAGCTGGATTAACACAGCAGGCCAAGCAGCATCAGAGGAGCAGGAAGGCTGATGTTTCGGGCCCAGACATCCAGCTCCGCAATCTCTTCGGCCCATTTCTGAAGGATTGTCT
>NC_063356.1:37934169-37957125 GCF_021869965.1 Rhincodon typus | reverse complement strand
TCAGCCTTCCTGCTCCTCTGATGCTGCTTGGCCTGCTGTGTTCATCCAGCTCTGCACCTTGTTATCTCCAGTGTTTGTTTGTTTTCTTCATATGCTATTGTATGGAAGCAGACTACTTTCATGACTACGTATGTATAAATATATTTGATGAATAAAGTATATTTTTGAAACAAAAACGGTTTAGAATATAAATCGATAGATATTTTTCTGCTGAAAGGAGATCATTAGATTGCCTTACTCCTCTTGCCCTTTCACATATTACTTGTGGAAGCTTCCTTAGCACCCTGCAAGGTGCAACATTTCAGGGTTTATAAAGGGTATCTTTCGGCAGTCAGTGCATGCCAAGTTTAAGCTAGATTATCAACCAGGTTTAGTTTGCAGTCTTTGTTTACAAAAAACAAGTCTTGCCCAAAAGTTCAAGAAATCTGTAAGTGACCTGCAGTTATGATTTATTGTCATAACAATGCTAAGTTTGTTATTCACAGTTCACAATATAGTGCTGATTAGGGTACAACAGCATATTGTTGCAGTTATAAATGAACCCGAACCACTTATATTACCAATACAGAAGGGGAAAATCATGATGGGAACTAGAGAGAGAGAAGGGTTCTCCAGAGAGCTTCAGTCATAGCTCTCAGTTTTACAGGAGAAAGAAAAAAGTGACCACAATTGGCCAATCCAGAACTGGAACTTGTATCAACCTGTAACAAAGTCACTGGAGTGAGTAAAGACTGCATGTGACTCAAACATCACCTGGCTGTCAATTACTACAGTTTTACTTTTTTTCATTCATTTGTAGAATGTGGCATCACTAATTAGGTCAACATTTATTGCCAATCCCCAATTGCCCAGAGGGCATTTAAGAGTCAGCCACATTGTTGTGGGGCTGGAGTCACCTGTGGACCAGAGAAGGTAAGGACTGCAGATATCCTTCCCTAAAGGGTATGAATGAACTAGCTGATTCTTTTTACAACAATTGACAGTGGTTACATGGTCACTATTAGGTTAGCTTTAAATTTCATTTTTTTTTATTATTCAGTTCATGTTTCACCATCTGCTAAGATGGGATTCAAACTCATATTCCCAGATCATCAGCCTGGGCTCTGGATTACCAGTCCAGTGTAATTACCACGAAAATCAGTAATCTGTTACACCACACTACTCTCTGCCAACTTCTTGTTTTGTTGAAAATCCAAAATAAAGTATTCCCAGAACCTTTATAGCAGTAAAAGCCAAAGTCCCTCCCCTTTCAAAACTTTCTGTAAATTAATTTTTGGGAGCTGAACTGAGTATGTTTCCAAGCTTGCCTTCTTAGTGGGCAGGGTCACGCATCTAAAAGGACAAAAAGAAATTCTTGGGCACTCCATGGTGGGATCTTGGTGGGAAAATGGTTGGCAGTTTGCACATGATTCCATTGTACAATCACTGCAAACAAAGATCCCAGACAGGAACAAATAAAGTGATTAGTTAAGAGTCCTCTGACTTTCTCCATTCTTTGGCCCTCCAGAATAATGTGGTCTCCACCCTTCCTTTCACTTTCCGTCTTTGTCCTTTATCTAACTGACCCTCCTTATTCTGTCTCTTACTGCCTCATAGCTTCATACAACCCCAGTCTTCACTACATTTTCTTTGGTTCAAAATCTTGCTCTCCCTGTCTTTCACAGACCAAGGGCAAGGTCTGCAGTTGCAAATTTGGGATGATGCTTGATTTTGGTTGTTTTGAATTTTCTTTGGAAGTCTGAAAAGGTATGCAAAGAAAGCAAGGAAATGCATTCAGACAGAGGAGCAGCATGATTGTACAGAATGGCAGAGCAGGCTCGATTGGTGTACTCCTAATTTCTATGTTTCTTAATTTGCATATTGTTGATAAAATGACAAATTTGTTGAAGCATTTCATCCTGCACTTGTCAGGTCGATTCACAAGAATACCAATTCAAGGGGGAAGCTAATGTTTATACAGCATGGAGAGAATGCTGATTGGTTGGCAGATGGACTGATTGATAGAAGCGTTGCCAAGGAGAATGTGTTAATTAATGATGATTGACAGTTAACTGTCAGTCTTCATTTAAATTTTAAACTGGACAGATTGACTGATTTATCAGGGCAGTGTCCTGGCCAGTGAAACAGAGAATGGCCATCACTTATTTCATTAGTTTGAAACAGGCACAGTGCTTGTACATGTTCTTTCTGCCTGCAAAAGAACTGGGCCCTAGATGTTAAAATATCTAGCTTCCAATGCATGCAAATACAGCACACTGCGATCTTAAATTGGTTGGTTTTCTCTGTAAATTGGTATTCTTGTGAATTGTCTTGATGAAAGTAAGATGAAAAGCCTTGACAAATATGTCCTTGTCATCAATAGTGAAGCTCTTTACTGCTAAATACTGTAACTATTTTCATAACTGATAACAATAGAAATAGATAAGGCACAATAGTTAGAAATAAAAAGTCACTTAAAAAAAAATCTAAAATCTTCCTCAAAAACAACCTTAACCAGTATGTTATAAAAGTGTCTACAAGGGTGATATTATCCACTAATAGGATGTCAGGTTCATAGGCTGCATGTCCCAGTAATTGACTGATCTAATCAAACATGTTCCTTTGCTTGTTTGTAATAATAGAGTACACACTCTATCCCACCAGTTAGATTTGCAAGATCTAAAATGTTTACTGCTCGATATGATTCTGCGATTAACCAAAATTTTCTGAACATTCTGAATGTGTTAATAGCTAACAACCAATTAAGATAATCACCTCATTTTAGGAAGGATGTGATTGCACTAGCGAGGATGCAGAGGGGATTTACCAGGATGCTGCATAGACTTGATGGGCTTAGACATGAGGAAAGATTGGATATGTGGGATTGTTTTTCTTGGTGCTGTGAAGGTTGAGGTAGGACCTGATAGAGAGGCATGAGATTATGAGCATCATAAGTAAAGGTGGATATAGAGATATTTTTTGATTAGTAAAGAGTTCAAAAACCAGGGGGATAGTTTTAAAGTGGAAGGTAGAGAACTAAAGGAAAGTTGAGGAAAGATATTTCACCCAAAGGGTTGTGGGAACTGGAACACATTGCCTGAAACAATTGTTGAGCCACAAACTCCTGTAACATTGAAGCAGTATTCAGATATTCACTTGTTGCCATAACTTCCAAGACTATGGCCAAATGCTGGCAAAAAAAAAAAATTCGTGTAGTCAAATTTTTTTGATTAGCACAAACAGGCTTGGCTGAATGCTATAAATGTCTGTGTCTATGAATTAGTTGAACTTGTGACGTGGCCCATTCACACATGATAGAAACAACATCCATTCACACATAGGAAGGTGTTCTCCATAAAGACTATGTTTGACACTTGTGCTTTTGGAATTTCACGGGAGTTTGGGCAGCCCATAGTTTTCCGTGACAACAAGGTGCAGAGCTGGATGAACGCATCAGGCCAAGCAGCATCATAGGAGCAGAAAGGCTGGCGTTTCGGGCACCTTGTTGTCTCGGATTCTCCAGCATCTGCAGTTCCTACTATCCATAGTGTTCCCTGTTGGTTTCTCCATGGCAGCCTTGGCCAATCAGAATTGACTCGCCATTTAATCAGCACCCTTTTTAAGAGTGTAGTATAAACTGTTGTGATCATTTGAAATATCACATTCTTGTGTTTGTGTTGATAAGTGCCAAACTAAAATCTCTAGCAACATCCCTTTAGCAATATGCAAATTCCATACTACCAACTGCCTGTTTAAATTTTAATTGTACTCCACAAATGTTCTAAATGTCTTCTATATTTACTGACAAGATGGTCTTACATGGATTAGTGTTAAGCAGTCTAAAATAGAAAGGGGTGAGCTGTCCATTGTTATATGTGCAATGAGTCAGTGATGGTCTAGCGATATTATTGCCACACTATTAATCCAGAAGCTCAGCTAATTTCCCAGGGACCCAGGTTTGTATCCCACCATGGCAGATGGTGGAATTTGAATTCAATAAAAAAAAAATCTAGAATTAAGAATCAACTGATGACTATGAAATTATTGTTGATTGTTGGAAACACCCATCTGGTTCACTAATGTCAGGAAAGGAAATCTGCCATCCTCACCTGGTCTGGCCTATATGTGACCCCAGACCCATAAGCAATGTGATTGACTCTCAATTGGCCTAGCAAGCCATTCAGTTGTACCAATCGCTACAAAGTCACAAAGAAATGAACCTGGACGGATCACCTGGCATTGACCTAGGCACCAGAAAAGACAGCAGGACAGACACAGCAGAGGTGGCAGCACAGTGGTATGCAATCAAGAGGGAGTTGCCCTGGGAGACCTCAACATTGACTCTGGACCCCGGATGAAGTCTTGTGGCTTCAGGTTAAACATAGACAAGGAAACCTCCTGCTGATTACCACATACTGTCCTCCCTCAGCTGATGAATTGGTTCTCTTCCATGTTGAAGAACACTTAGAGGAAGCACTGAGGATAGCAAGGGCACAAAATGTCCTCTGGGTGGGGGATTTCAATGTCCACCACCAAAAGTGGCTCGGCAGCAGTACTACTGATCGAGTAGTACTACTACCAAATACTAATGGTCAGGTCCTAAAGGACATAGCTGCAGATGGTGACTTAACCAACAAGAAGGAAAAGCGTACTTGATCTCATCTTTACCAATCAGCTGGCTGCAGTTGCATCTGTCCATGGCAGTACCGGTAAGGATGACAATTGCACAGTCCTTGTGGAGGTGATGTTCCGCCTTCACATTGAGAACAACCTCCATCGTGTTGTGTGGCACTATCACCGTGCTAAATGGGACCGACTTTGAACAGATCCAGCAACTCAAGACTGTGCATCCATGAGGCACTGTGGGCCATCAGCAGCAGCAGAACTGTACTCTAGCACAATTTGTAACCTCACGGTCCCGCATACACCCCACTCAACCATTACCATCAGGCCAGGGGATCAACCCTGGTTCAAATGGAGAGTGCAGGAGGGCATGCCAGGAGCAGCACCAGGCAACCCTAAAGATGAGGTATCAACCTGCTGAAGCCAACAAGCAGGACTACTTGCATGGTAACCAGAATAAGCAGCAAGTGATAGACAGAGCTAAGCAATTCCACAACCAATGGATCAGAGCTAAGCCCTGCAGTCCTGCCACATCCAGTCGTGAATGGTGGTGGACAATTAAACAACTCACTGGAGGAGGACAGTCCACAAATATCCCCATCCACAATGTTGGAAGAGCCCAGCACAACAGTGCAAAAGGTAAAGCTGAAACTTTCACAGCAATCTTCAGCCAGAATTGTCGAGTGGATAAGTCTTCTTGGCCTCCTGCAGTGGTCCCCAGCATTACAGATACCAGTCTTCAGCCAATTCGATTCACCCCACGTTATATCGAGAAGTGGTTGGAGACATTGGATACTGCAAAGGCTTTGGGCCCTGACAACGTTTGGCAATGAAGACTTGTGCTTCAGGACTTTCTACTCCCCTAGCGAAGATCTTCGACTACAGTTCCAAAACGGTATTCTACCTGACAATGTGGAAAATTGCCCAAGTATGTCTTGTACATTAAAAAAAAAACCGAAAGAACTGCAGATGCTGTAAATCAGGAACAAAAACAAAGTTGCTAGAAAAGCTCAGCAGGTCTGGCAGCATCTGTGAAGGAAGAAACAGAGTTAACGTTTCAGATCCAGTGACCCTTCCTCAGAAGTGATAAAACAGGATAAATCCAATCCAGCCAATTACGGTCCCATTAGTCTCAATCATCAGAAAAGTGATGGAAGGTGTCATCAACAGCACTATCAAGCAGCAGCTCAGCAACTTGCTCAGTGACGCCCAGTTTGGGTTCGGCCAGAGCCACTCAGCTCCTGACCTCATTACAGCCTTGGTCCAAACATGGATAAAAGAGCTGAATTCCAGAGGTGAGGTGAGACTTACCGCCCTTGACACCACGGCTGCATTCAACGGAGTGTGGCATCAAGAGCTAGCACAACTGGAATCAATGGGTATTGGGGGGCAAACTCTCCAGTGGTTGGAGTCACACCTGACACATAGGAAGACAAACATCTCAGCAGGAGTCCCTCAGGGTAGCGTCTTAGGCCCAACCATCTTCAGCTGCTTCATCAATGACCTTCCCTCCACTAGAAGGTCAGAAGTGGGGATGTTTGCCGATGATTGCACAATGTTCAGCACCATTCGTGACTCCTCAGATACTGAAGCAGTCAGTGTTCAAATGCAACATGATCTGGACAATATCCAGGCTCGGGCTGACAAGTAGCAAGTAACATTCGTGCCACACAAATGCCAGACTATGACCATTGTGAATAAGAGACAATATAACCAACGCCCCTTGGCATTCAACGGTGTTACCATCACTGAAGCCCCCAGTATCAACATCCTGGAGGGTTATCATTGACCAGAAACTCAACTAGACTCACCACATAAGCACAATGGCTGCAATAGCAGTTCAGAAGCTAGGAAGCTGGGTGGCATGGTGGCTCAGTGGTTAGCACTGCTGCCTCACAGCACCAGGGACCAGGGTTTGATTTCAAACTCAGACGACTGTCTATGTGGAGTTTGCACATTCTCCCTGTGTCTGCATGGGTTTCCTCCGGGTGCTCTGGTTTCCTCCCACAGTCCAAAGATGTGCGGGTTAGATGGATTGGCCATGCTAAATTGCCTGTAGTGTCCAGGGATGTGTAGATTAGGTGCATTAGCCACAGGACATGCAGGGATAGTGTGGGGGATGGGTCTGAGTGGGATGCTCTTCAGAGGGTCGGTGTGGACTTGTTGGGCTGAACGGCCTGTTTCCACGTTGTGGTGAATCTATGAACATTGCAGCAAGTAACTCACCTCCTGACTCCTCAAAGCCTGTCCACAATGTACAAGGCACAATTCAAGAGTGTGACAGAACACTACTCACTTGCCTGGATGAGTGCAGCCCCAATAACACTCAAGAAGCTTGTCACCAACCAGGACAAGCAGCCCGTTTGATTGGCACTACATCTACTCTCTCCACCACCGACACTCATAACAGCAGTGTACATTATCTACAAGACGCACTGCAGAAATTCACCAAAGATCCTCAGACAACACCTTCCAAACCCACGACCAC
Organism: Rhincodon typus; assembly: GCF_021869965.1. NCBI lineage: Eukaryota > Metazoa > Chordata > Chondrichthyes > Orectolobiformes > Rhincodontidae > Rhincodon > Rhincodon typus. The sequence continues at coordinate 37,950,035 of NC_063356.1, read as the reverse complement.
TTCCATCTAGAAGGACAAGGGCACCATCACCTTCAAGTTCCTGTGCAGGCCACTCACCATCCTGACTTGGAAATATATTGCCGCTCCTTCACTGTCGCTGGGTCAAAAACCTGAATTCCCTCCCTAATGGCATTATGGGTCAACCCACAGCAGGAGGACTGCAGTGGTTCTTCTCAAGGGCAACTAGGGACAGGGAATAAATGCTGACCAGCCAGTGATGTCACATCCCACAAATCAATTTTTAAAACTCTCACAGACTACCTCCGTAACCAGCAAGGTCAGATTAATGAGACATCCATTACACCGGAAGCTGACTACGTCATGTTCTGTCATTTCACAAATGAAAAAGGAAGTGTCTATTTTCACACTTCAGTATCTAATATCCCCAAATAAATCCTCACACTAGACTGGTTATATCACGAGAACAGGAAGTGCAACATAGAATACTGATACTGAAAGAACGCAGACACTGTAGAAGTGAAATTACTCTTTGGAAACTGAGCTAAATAGATAACGGGAAACCTTCAGGTTTGTTTATGTTTCTAGAACAGCACCATCCAAATCCATGGCCTCCACCAGCCATGTAAGAAAGGCAGCAGCTTCATGGGAACAACACCTCCTCAAAGTGACGTACAATTCTGACTTGGACACTATGTGTGTTGATTCATCATTGCTTGATTAAAATTGTGAATTCCCACCCTAACAGCAGAGTGTGTGTATCTGAACGACTACAGTCAGTCTAGAAGGAAAGCTCAGCATCACGTTCTCAAAGGAACAAGAGATGGACAACAAAATATTGGCCTGGCCAGTAATGCCACATACCAAAAAAATAGTATCCAGTTTTCTCAGATAATCTATTGCTCAGTGTATGTATTGGCCTACAGTAATAGCAGTCTCCTGTATACTAACTACATGTGTCTAATCTCATTGGCCACTACATAAATATCCGACTGTTGGTGGTTGCTGAATCTATCGTAACAATGAGAAACTCATACATTTTCGGAAGAAACCTGACAGCAGGATTTATGTTAAATGGATATTTTGAGTGTCCCATGAGTATCATTAAGGTTTAATATTTTCTGTTTTGGGATGTTTTTGCATTATTGAACTATGTGTTAGAAGAAGATCTCAGTTCAGATCTGTATAGAATTAACCGAACGTGACTAAAGTAGCGAGACATAGCCCTGTACTAGGTCTCACAATGCAACTGAGCAGAGGAAAGCAAGAAACTCAGACAAGCTTTCACATTTGAACAGAAAAGCGACACATCTGTGACTATCATGTAAGGACAGAATGGAACCTGAATTAAAGTCTTCTATGGTCATCTATCTTATCGGCACTCACTGTCCAGGCTCACAGACAAAGTTTGGCATTTTGGATCCAGAGGGTGCCTGATGCACATTTCAGCACAAGGCATCGTCATGCAAGGAGGGAGAGGGGGGAAACCCAGTGGGGAAAATGACAGCTGGAGAATTAATAGTAACAACGAAGACATAATGGCTGCCAGCAACACTCCCTTTAAAGCTGCACACACGCAGCTCCCACACACACCATTTGGTGTGTCGACGTGCGTGTGAAAGGTCGCTATTGTGCGTGGGCCTCAGAGGTCTGCACAGTGGAAAAAAGCCATTGAATGTAAGCCACCAGACTTTATTTCTCCAGTAATATAGATGTTAGGACATATCCTAGCTGGGGCAATTCTGGGATCCCATCAGAGAGGGGTTTGTTTATAAAATGATCGTGGTAGTTTCCCAGTTTGAATCTATAGGGGTGGATCTTTGTTGACTGGGTACATGTTGTGAATTTCTCTCTATTGGACAGTAACCTTCAGAGTATTATAGCATCTTACTTGTGAATTTAAGATTTTTCGGTGACTTAGAATGTATGTGCAGAAGAAGAAATAAATAGATTAATCAGTTTCATTTGTAAATCTCATCACAAAATTAGATTTCCCAAAATATTTTGAAGCTGATGAAGGACTTCTGAACTGTGCTGTGTTGTAATATAGAAGGCATGGCACCCAGTTTACTCACGGTTCCACTAGCAGCAATGAAATAAATCGCACAAACACTTGATTTTTGGGTGTTGGTTGAAGTGGAAAAAGTAGCCAGGACACCACGTAAAATCTCCTGCACTTCAAAATAGCACGGGATCCTCATGAGTGGGCTGATGGGGGCTAGGTTTAATGTCTCATCTAAAAGACAGCACTTCTAAAAGTGTAGCAGTCCCTCAATACTGCATTGGATTGACAACCTAAATTATGGACCCTAGATGGAAAGGTGAACTAATTGCCTTCTGAATCAGAGATAAGACGTCTACTAACAGAGCTGAGCATGCAATTTTCTTTTCTTTTGAAAAACTAGAGGCATTCAGCAAGAAACAAGCCCTTAAGCCCAACTTGTCCATGCTGACCAAGGATCCTAAACAGAACTAGTCCCATTTGCTTGCATTTGGCCCATATTCTTCTAAACGGCTTATAAATATTGTAATTGTACTCTTTTCTACCACTTCCTCTGGCAACTTGTCCCACATATGAACGACCGCTGTCTGAAAAAGTTGCCCCTCAGGTTCCTTTTAAGTCTTTTCTCCCTTGACTTAAACCTATGCCCTTTAATTTTGGACTTCCCTACCCTGGGAAATAGACCTTGGCTATTCACCTTATCCATGCCCCTTATGATTTTATAAACCTTTATAATGTCACCCCTCAGCCCCCGAACCTCCAAGGAAATGTCCCAGCTTATTCAGCCTCTCCTTATAACTCAAAATCTTTACTCCTGGCAACATCTTCATAAAGATTTTCTGTACCCTTCTAATTTAACAACATCCTTCTTATAACAGGGTGACCAGAATTGTACACAGTATTTTCTCCCTTTCCTAGAGGATAGCCTTGTTCCAGAATTCAGTTCAACAGCATGTCATCGCTAGTTTCTCAGTCCAGTGACCTTTCTCCATGTAACAGTGTTATCATCCTTTTTGATTATGTAAGCCACCAATGCTCACATGTCCAATCCTGGAATCATCCAATGTTACACTTGTGCCCTTTTCCTGTTTGAGTCACCAACTAGCAATTTCATACTCTGGCTGATTTTGAATCTCTGTGACCACGAGATCAGTACAAACTCCAGATAAGCTCATGGAACTTTAGCCTAATTGGCAGCTCCACTGATGACAATAATGTAGTGTGCTAATCGGAACACTGTGTGCATTGAAGCTTGGAATTTAATTTGTGTTTTTAATAGCCATTTATTATCGCTAACTTGGCAGCAACACTTATGTATCATTCAGAGATAGTAGGAACTGCAGATGCTGGAGAATCTGAGATAACAAGGTGTAGAGCTGGATGAACACAGCAGGCCAAGCAGCATCAGAGGAGCAGGAAGGCTGATGTTTCGGGTCTGGACCCTTCTTCAGAAATGCGGGAGGGGGAAAGGGACGCTGAAATAAATAGAGAGAAAGGGGGAGGGAAGGCGATGATGGAAGGTGGATAAAGGAGCAGATAGGTGGAGAGAAGACGGACACGTCAAGGAGGTGGGGATGGAGCCAGCAAAGGTGAGTGTAGGTAGGGAGTTGGGATGGGGGTCGGTTAGCTGAGGGAAGACAGACAGGTCAAGGAGGCAGGGATGCGGCTGGTAGGTAGGAGGTGGAGGTGGGGGTTGGTCAGTGAGGTGCGAGGAGCGCATAGGTGGGAGAAAAGATGGACAGGTTAAGGAGGCGGGGATGAGCTGGGCTGGTTTTGGGATGAGGTCGGGGGTGGGGAGGTTTTGAAGCTTGTGAAGTCCACATTGAGACCATTGGGCTGCAGGGTTCCCAAGCGGAATATGAGTTGCTGTTCCTGCAGCCTTCGGGTGGCATCGTTGTGGCACTGGAGGAGACCCAGGATGGACATGTCATTCAAGGAGTGGGAGGAGGAGTTGAAGTGGTTTGCAATGTGAAATGTGAGGTGCTGTTCCTGCAGCCTTGCGAAAAATGTATCATTGCTTGTTTTACCTGGTTGTTTAGCAACAACTAGCTGCTGTGGTCTTTAGGAGTAACCACAAAATTTTGTTGTTGCAACAACACGACAACATTGAAGTTGCCCCATTTGATTCCCACTAGAAATTGCTCTTCAGCACTCAATTTTCTAGCCATTTGCTTGCTCATGTGCAGCCTGTAGGTGAGCCCGCTAGGCACTCAGCTTGCCTTCTTAGGCATCTTGGGAAGTTACGAATTGATAATCAAATTCTCTAGTAGCCTGGAACAACAGTTTCCAAGATAAATGGGATGGTATTGAAATGTAATGAGAATAAAACATTACTTGACTTCTACTTGTTCTAGACAAGAAATGCTTGTGTGGGGAAATAAAATTCTCAAAATGCTCAGCTATCTGAAAACCAATCACATATTTGTTGACAGCCAGAAGATCTTTGTCATCAATAACAAAGCACAAACCAATCAGCTACTTGTTGCCAGCTGAACCTCCAATGGCTCCAGTGGGTCTGCACCACCTTCTACTACAGCTTGAGCTGGCAGCTGTGTAAACAATGCTTACAACAAGTACCAAATTACTTGTTTGCAAAACATGCAGCAGTCCTTGCTTTTCAATCAGTTGTTTTGTTTTTCCATTACAGTCCACAATTAAGATACGGAGAAATAAAGACAGCCCATATGGTTAACTCAATTGCTCTTTCCACAGAAGCAATAAGACTTGCTGAGTTTCTCCAGCAGTTTCTGTTTATATTTCAGATTTCCAGTATCTGCAGTAATTTGGTTTTATTTGGATGATTCCGCACATCTCTAACTTGAAAGGCTCATTCAATGTGTTAACTTTTCAACAGAGTGTGCAAATATTCAAGGTTGTGCAATGTAGAGTGGGCAACTCACAGGCCTACTGCGTCCCATAACACAGTGGTCTGCTGAGAAATGCTGAACAAAGCACTGCCCGAGGTTCAATGCTACAGTAGATGCAAGCCTTTCAGAGGAACTTTGCAATCTGCATGCACTCTGAAACATTGAAAGTTACAGATGATGGAAAGGTCAAAAAAGATTACTCTTAATCTTCAGGCCATTATAATGAATATAATCCCAGTCTACTCAGTCTCTCCTCATAAGCCAACTTAGTGAGCCTCCCTGCATCCCCTCCAGTGCCAGTACATCCTTTCTAAAGTACAGAGACCAAACCATAAAGTCTTTGCTTCCAGTTTACTTTAGCCAGCTCCTTCCTCATCCTATTGTAGTCTCCTTTGCTTAAGCACAGGGCCCTGGTATTGGATTTTATCTCTTCACTTTCCATCTGTATTTCTAAATTCAACGATACTGTGATCACTCCTTCCAAGAGGAACCCTGACTATGAGATCTATAATTATTCCTGTTTCATTACAGAGCACCAGATCTAGGACAGCTTGCTCCCTCATCAGACCATTACATACTGTTCAAGAAAACTATCGCAGATACTTTCAATGAACTCCTCAAGGATGCCTTGACAAATCTGGTTCGACTAATCGACAAGTAGATTTAAATCCCCCATGATAATTGCCATACCATTTTCCCAGGCATTAGTTGTTTCTTTGTTCATTGCCTGCCCCAGTGTGATGTCATTATTTGACATTTTCTTCTTAGAATTTCTAATTTCCACCCAAATGGATTCAATCTAATTCTCCATAGAACATATCATTTCTTACTGCTGCTCTGGTGTTATCCTTAAATATCAAACTACACCACCCCCTTACATTCCTGTTTGTCCTTCCAAATAGTCTGATAGCCCTGGATATTTAATTCCCAGTTGTGACCATCCTGAATAACCATTACGGTTACATGATTTAAGTCATACTCATTCACGATGATTTGTGTCGTTAACGACCATGCAATTACGAGCATTCAGGTAAAGTGCTTTTCTGTTAGTTTTTAATAACTTCTTTTTGAATTCTAACATCTTCATTAGTAATATCTCCTGATTTTTCCTTTCTTTTAACTTCTTTCATAGTCTTCGATGTAACTAAACCCTTGTGCATTCATTTAACCTGCTGCATTCTTTTGTAGTTACAGGCAGTTCTCCTATAACATGATAGTTACATTCTTGCATAACCTAGTGTTATAGAAAATTGCCATAGAAAACCACGTTATAGGGAAATTACTATAGAAAATCGTTATACCTGTACAGCAGAAAGTTCGTGTTATCCAAAGTGTCCACTATTCATCAATTGCATTACAGCTAATTTCACATTAACGAAACATGAATTATAGCAGAACTATCTGTACCACTATACTTCCTGCGGTTTTCCCCTTCCCTTTCCCCCAGTTCACTAGTTTAATTGGTCTGCTCCACATGGCTTTTTTCTTAACTCTGCCCACACCATGCAATTATGTCCAATGAGCCACAGCTCTGGGACATCATAAGGTTGTTCCAGCGTCCTAAACATGACAGTAATCCGAGGCTGACATCCTGGAAGTGGCCTTAACACGGTGAGGGTCAGCAGGAAATTTTATTCTCGAGTTCTCTCTACTCTCAGGTCCCTAGTTACTGTCTAAATGCTCAGTACCATTACTCAATTCCACATACATCTAGTCTCTACACATTGACAAACTTTGGAATCAAATAAGAGACAGTAAAACAAGGAAGGGCGGGCAGAAGTAGGTGGATGATGTCTGTAGGAAAGTGAGTTAAAAGAGGGGAAGTCATAGAATTAATCTCAGACTAATACAACAGTGGACATTTGGCCCATTTTGCTAGTACTGGCTTTTTCGTAGACTTACACTTTAAATGCTGCTCGAAGTGTCCAATTTTTTTTTCCAACTTATCCAATTACTTTTCATAAAATTAGATCTTTTTTCCACCACCCTCCAGGACTTTGCATCTCAGGTAAAATGTGTCCTTGTGTCACCTCTATTTCTTTCACCAGGCACTGTCAAATAGTGCCCTGAGGTTACAAACATCTCTGTCTGCACTCTCATCTTTGTCACTTCCACAAAAATATTTGTAATGTCAAAAGTGTTACAGGATTCTACAAAGGGGACAAATGAAAGAAAGTGCATAACTACTCAAATAGCTTGAAACAGTTGGAGAGTTTGAAATGGTCAAAATTGCAAAGGTGCTGTTGAACTCCTGTGGCAAAGGAAGTAGTTAATGTAATTATTCTGATATAAGTGGCTCCCTGTAACAAGTGGAGATCATGTAAGTAGTACAGGGTGTAGGAGGGTAGGAAGGTGCATTGTGCAAGCTGAGTTTACCATGCCTCAGAATAAATGATTAAATTTGACTGAATGCTTAATGAGGTGAGCTGGAGAAAAGCCTGTGATTCTGTTTTGTATTGAGGTTAATGATATGAGAAATTGGTATTTGAATGTTTAAAAGATGGGAGATACAATGGCTGCCAGATGAAAGGTCAAAATGCGTGATCTCTAGGCTCATTTCCATCTCAACCAGTAACAGAAAACTGAGCAGGATAACTGGCTTTGTTTAAAGATTATAGAGCACTGAGCAGGGAATGAGTTTGAGAAATAACTGGGATTGGTTCAAAATAGTTGTATCTTACTTGGAAGATTAATATAAATTAAAACAGAGTTAGGGAAACCTGCCAGAATACATACAGTATTGTGAGAAATATTTGGACTGAGAGTTGGAGAGTGAGGGCAGGTAGAAACTGTGACATACCAAATGAAGTCAGAAACCCAAGAGAGATGAATGAGAAGTAACCAGGTAGAAATAAAAAGTGCAACATTAAATTGAGGAAACTAGAAAGGGAAATAAACACTGAAAATAAATTCAGTAAAGGTGATAAATGGAAAGATTTTAAAAAAGTATTTTACAATGAAAATGGCAAGGTTCTCAGGAATGGGAGATGGAATTAGAAGTAATGACTTCATTTTGATAGTTGTTAGAATAAATCCAAATGCCATCTGTCAGTGTATCTCTATCAAGTCTGTGACAGTCAGTCTGTAGGTAGCCAGTACAAAAGGCGGCCTGCATTGACATTCCACTTGTTGACTTATTCAGTGGGATTATTTGGCCAAAGTAGATTTTAACTGTTTTCTGTTCCATATCTAGCTGATCAAACCATCACCCGTTTACACAGGCTTCTCTTCATTGTTCTTTGTGATTTTATCTTGGTAATACAAATCTGAAAATTTAGTTTCATGTGTTTACTTGGTACTGAGAGTCAATTAGACTACAAAGTCAACAGTTAGAAGAGAGAGATGTGATTTTGATCGGATATAAATCGGTAAAGGCTATTAGCAATAGAATACTTTCAATTCAAAATATAAAACATTGTTATACCCAAGGACTTGCCAATGGTCTTGTAGTTACTTCCCAGTTTTTTTTACTGAAGAGAATAATAGTGCTGTAAGAAGGAAATTTATGTATTGACTATCAAACATTGAAAGGAAATCGTAAAGAGACAGACAATCAATCATTCAGTTTGGTTATTGTAATATGTTAGACACAAATTACTAAATTTTCTGCTTCTGTTTAGTTTCCTTTGTAACTAAATTGGGGAGAGTTGTTTTAGCTGCTACATGCAGTGGCTGTGTGTAACAATAACTTCACATCTTCAGAAGTAATAAGACAGCATGTCAAGCAATCCATGCATTCTGTAATAAATGATTTAACACATTTGGGATTAACTGGCAGACCTGATCCACGTTAACCTATAAAAAAAGGTAGAAAATAAACAGATGGCATGCAGTGCCAAAGAGACTCAGAGGTAAAATTGTACAATGTCGGTCCTTGACAGGGATTGTGATGCACGATTACAATACACCCTTCGAGGTGATACAGACAGCACATCAACGTGGTACTGTTTGCTTATCGTCATGATGACACTGAACAGGACAGTGCTGAGTTTGCTGCTGACTGGCTGCCATACTCAGTGGGGGCCCAGTTGTGTCTATATAGACTACAACAAGCTTGCTTCTCTTAAAGGCAGCCTGCACCTTATAAAGGGATGATATATTTGGTTGCAGCAAGTGGTAGAACTTTCTCTAAAAGTAGTTGAGAAGCTCCCTCCATCCAGCTGTGGAACCCAGAACTAAGACATAGTGGAAGGGAGCGGAAGAAGAAAGTTTGTTGAGTGCACTTTGGTGGAACGGGTGACCAATGTATAAAATGTCACTGATTTAATCTTTAATCTGCTTATTCTCTGTTTAGGTTCAAGTTGTTCAGTGACAGCGTCAGCTATCATTTCAGGTCACAGACAAAGTTCTATGGATGGAGGTCTGTGCTAAGAGCCTGCTGCATCATGAGGAAGCAAGGGGAACAAGGCATTTACAGGGCTATAGATGCTGCTGATACCCTTCACCCTCGTCAGACAACATCCCTATTCTTTCATGACCCACATCCAAAAGTGGAGCTGTCAATGAGTTGTTCAGAAATATCTGTATCAGGGAGGCCCAACAGAGAGAGGGGGCAATGTGTTAGGAAGGCCAGGGAGTAGGGACCCTGCATGCCTGTGTGCTGCACATTGCATGGGTCTGTGTGCAATCACCTTTCCCTTCAAAAGATCAGTGGGCATTGCATCCTCCTCCCTCACAGAGCGGGTCATTAGGCCTCTCCACTTTGCATGTGCTCAGTCATTTTCTTCCCCATTGTGCATTTTCTATTTGCAGTATGATAAAAATCACAGCAAGTCCTCTCCAGCCAGTGACTTACAGCCTCTACCTCAAAATGAGGTAGAGTCCCCAAACATCCACATCTCCCCCTGGTTGCCCGACCTGTAAACCCACAGGCTTCGCACCTCCTCAGGTCCCCACCCAACCTCTCTACATGAGCCTGCATCACCCCACCTTTTGCACCTAGGCCCTGGCATATGAGATGACCATGCCAGCTGTGGTCATACACTGTCTGCCACTTGAAGGGAAGGTGCTCCTCAGTGTGGATGTAGCCCTCTCCCACATGATCCTCTTCTCAGTCATGATTTACCACATCCTCCCTTTGCAGAAACTGTTAGCCTCCCTTCACAATTGCCATCTCCCTCCCACTACCCAATCCTCCAGTCCCTCAGACTAACTGGCACAGTATCATTCCTGTGTCAATGGCTGCTCTTGCTCCCACTCCCAACTCCCAACTCCTTCTCCTCTTAATTTCTTTGGATGGAACCGAAGGTCTAATTATGTTCCCATACCCTTGAGCAACTTAACCAGATTGCCTTGGATGAGAGGCGCCAAACCCCTGACTAGGACCTGTACAGAGTCCCGACAGCCTGTTCATTTGTAAAGCAATGATGACCATTACACCACAGAAACAAACAGTCTTGCACCATGAGCATTTAAATATCAGCAGCAACCTGCATCAGACTGAAGCCATATGGCTAACAGGAAAAATCTTGACGAAATATGGATAGCGGTGAACAGCTAAAACAGGTCTGCAGAAGTTTCTGAGATCGGCCCTGGGCTTAGAACTGTGAAGTCAGACTGATAATCAGATGAATAGTGTCAGGAGAGGGCTCATTATTGGCCAGACACAGTTGGTATCAGGAGAAGTCACTGAACAGAAGGGACAATGTTTAAATGAAACCTGATTAATCATAACAAATATCCCAAAAAGGACATCTGTGAATATGTCCCATTGCTACGGAAAGTTTCAGCATTAACTGCTGATTATTGTCTGAGAGGTATAGAGCCACTGTAGCTGCAGTTTAAAAGGGTTAGACTGATTGTTACGGAGAAGAGAAAGGTCGAATCCACATGATAATTAACCCGAAACATCAGCCCCAATCTGTTATGGTGGGAATAGAAGTTCCCTTCTAGTAACTAAACCCAAAACACCCAGTTAAGCCCGCCTTGCCCCTTGTAATCTGTTATAAGAGTAGTTAGATGAAAGGAATCACTGATACTCACTTTATAAGCAAAAAATAACAATTTATTTATTTTAACCCAAGTGAACAAATTAGCAGAACTACTATCAAACTGAACAATTTCACTCACTATTTCCAAATAAAACAAGATTCTAATCGTATACTATTCCAATAAGCACAGGTCCCACTTATAAAAAAATCCATGTAATAAGAAAACAATAAGTTAACACTTATTTTCTCAAGGTTTGTACTGAATGTGTCTTCTGGAATGCTTGCCTTCTCCACTGTCTCTCCAGCCTTTCCGGTGCTGATCCTGCTGTCCGGGATTTTTTTTCTAATTTCTTCTGCAAGGACTCTTAGCTAGAAGTGCCGTGGCACCTTTGATGGTACTTTTTTTTTAAAAAAGGAGAGCTTAATGATTTTGTTTGAGAGCGAGGTTTATTTCTCAGATGGCGGATTTGCTTTCTCTTTAGATGGCAGTTGGCTTTCACACCGATTTTCAAAAACCCCCTCCTTATTTATCCCTAATGACACATCAATTTCTTATAATATGATTGGTTTCAGGTTGTCAAAACTATCAGTTTTAAATTCAATTGGCTATTGATCAGTGAGTGTTTGGTTTAAATTAATTGGCTGAGTTCAGCTTGTTGCCAAAATATCAAAACAAGACTGCTGTTTTGCCTGCCAACTGTAAGGCCTTTTGATAGGCTTGTTTCAATTTGGGACTCTGCACAGTATTTGCAAACTTCCAAGTACAGACAAAGCATAATCTTTTAAAAGGGACAATGCACAGCTTTTCCCCACCATCATTTTACAAACAAATTCTAACTTCCTGCCTTCCAATTCATGAGTATTCTACACAACAGCATGAAACTGCTCAAAGACAGATAAGGAGAACAAAGAACAGGCAGTGGCCCTAGGAATGAGGGGCACATTGAGTCACATGGTCATGGAAAATCCTGGAAGATTGGAGAAAAACCATGTTAAAAAGTGTGACACTTGGAGCTCACTTCAGTGATAACACCAGGAAGAAGTGGAATCTCGATCAGGGATATGAGTGAAGACAGAATCCTCCTTGTAGCAGAGCTGGCCAGTTAAGTTGCAAGCAGGTAGTATCTAACTCTCAACCCTTCAATTAAAGTGCACCTAAAAGTGCTCCATCGAGTTTTGCACGTACTGCTGTAAAGTGCTTTGCTTAAGTACTCCTTTAAAAGCACTTCTGTAAAATTATTGCATGAAAGGTGCTGGGTAAAGTGCTCTAGTTAAGTGCTTCAGTAAAGGTATTGCGTGTAGTAAGGAGATTTTTGGGAATTCAGGAATAAGAGACATTTAGAAATGGAGGAGTGTGTGCTGTGTACTTAATGTTCACTTTCTCCAGGCAATTATAAAGTGAATACAGTTAACAAGAATTCAAATGTATTCAGGCTCAGTTCTTGCCCAAATCAGAATACCTGGTCCACTGTCTGTAGATCTTCTATTCAGATTCTTACCTTCTTCCCCTTGTATCTCAATGGCTATTTCCTCTGTCCTTCAGAGGGGCATGTAACTGTGGAAAAAAACAGCTGATGCAATTGGAAGTTTCATATCCTAGTCAATCAGCAGAGGAGGAGCTGTATGAGTTGCATTTGGGTTCTGTCTGAAGGTGTCTGCAGCTGAAGGTGATTGAAGTGCTAGTCAGGTGATGTAGTCAATCACCTAGTCAATCAAGCAGTGATAACACTCTGTCTGCAAAGTAGTCTCTCCCTTGGCAATGGCTACGGCTTTTCAATGCAGCTGATTAAAACGTTCACAAGTTTGCCAATTCCACCGAGCAAGTCAATCCCTTGTGTTCTCATCTTCACCAACTTGCCTATTTGGAGAAACAGAAGGGATTACTCTGCTCTTGGGAATGAGTGATTCTACTTGAGAGATCACCCTCAATTGTCCCCATAATTGAGCTGAATTGCCTTCTGAACTCAGTTGGTGGAGATTCCTGTCTTCTCCACCAACCTGGACTTGGGAAAAGTGAAGGAAGAAAGGCCATGTCAGGATATCAGCCCTTTGTGCCTCCAAATCCATTTCCAATGGCCTGGGAAGATATTATTTCCTTGTTTTCATGTTTCCACAGGGGGCCAAGTGGCTCTCTCTCTGAACAGAATGGAAGCAGGTTGCTATAGAGTTCACTTCATCAGGTATAGTCCCAGAGAACCTGGATGCAATGCTGCATAAGGTGAAATGACCTTGCACGAGTTGTCAAAGTCAGTGAATGCTTCTCCTTCAGCTATCTCCTACCTATTTCCCCATGAACCTCACATACCATTCAATGCACCACACACTAATGCACTTAGCCACCCATCAACAGTCTCCAGTAATCAGAACTCATGCCTAATATTCACCTCCCAGCAAAACACTTACCACAGCTACAATTCTCACACTCACGTTTCACCACTTCCATATACTTTCAGCTGTTCTTCAATGATGAGCATATCACATAAACACGGCTACCTTTTCCCTCTCTCTTGCAAGAAAATGTAGTACATTACAGGAGGCAAAAGCAGAAAATGGTGAGTTATAGGCATGGCTGCATCTCCAAAATTCATAGGAGGAGATGGTGCTGCAAATTTTTATTCATCACAATGATTTTTCATCCATAACGCCCAGGAAGATTGTAGACTTGACGAACAGTCTCTAGTGAGTTTGTTAATCTCAAGCAGAGTAGCAGTGGGAGTGTTATGATTGGACTTGGTGGCTATTCTTCACACATACATTTATTTTAATGACCGTTGACAAGTTCTTCCACCCCTGCAATCACCAGCTCGGTTCTCATTCCGTATATACAGAGATTACTGAACAGCAAGCTGTTTCTGACCATATTTCAGCTCGTTTCTAGTCAAAGTTTTAACCCAAATATATTTATCACGGCACTTTCAATGACAGTATGAATGTGAGGCGCAGTAAATCAGGGGCAGTCGCTATGTGCCAGATTGCAGTGAATGCAGCACCCCACAGCATGGCTACAGTGAGCGTGGCCAAAGCAGTACTACAGACAACAGCAGGGGAGTAGCACTGGAAGGGGCTGCATCCAAAAGACTGGACTGCTCAGTCTTTCTGGGTGAGTTGAATATTCAGTCAGACACGTAGCTTCTTTCCGTCATCATCCCAATGTCATCCTCACTCATCATTTTGTCCTCAGGCTCACTGCATCACTATGGTTTCGCCCGTTATATCAAACCTCTAAGTTTTCCAATACAATGAATGTCAGATAGGAGAGATTCCTTCCAGAAGCAAGGACTAATGCTCTGACAAAAAACAGTGCAGGCATTTCATAATTAGAACGCAGGTTCATGTAATTGGTTGATGTTTCTTCCTGCTTTATTTTAAAGATTGGCTAATTTCTCCCTTTAAAATAGAAAAGCAGTGAGCAGGTGTTCTACAACTGTGTTCATGGTCAAATATTACAATAATTTATAACTATATAGTTATGGTTTTTAATACCATTTGTCAGTAACATGTAACAGGAGCAATAGCTGATGCACAAATAATTGATGCTCAGTCTGTTCCTAGTTTATGATCCAATTAAGCGGTTTAACTGCCATAAATAATGACAACGTGTCAGAAAACAGCATCTGTTCATAACTGTGACCCAAGCTCCAAGATTACAACCTTGTTCATTTTCCCGGTGTCTTCATATTGCAAAATATACACTCTGTTATTAATGTGGTTACTTGTATATCTCTAGTCACCAAGTCATACCATGTTCTTGATATTTAGAATCATAGATACTCTGCAGTGTGGAAGCAGACCATTTGGCCCATCAAGTTCACACTGACCCTTCCAAAGAGCATCTCACCCAGACCCATCCCTCCTAAACTATCTCTGTAACCTCATATTTCCCATGGCTAACCCACCTAGCCTGCACACCCCTGGACACTATGGGCAATTTAGCATGGCCAATCAACTTAACGTGCACATTTTTAGACTGTGGGAGGAAACCCACACAGACACAGGGAGAACGTACAAACTCCACGCAGGCAGTCACCCCAGGCTGGAATGAACTCAGGTCCCTGGCACTGTGAGGTAGTAGTGCTAAACACTGAGCCACTATGCCATCCATTTAATGGCTCAGCTCCAGACCTTCTGATCCCAGTTGCAGTGAGCATTGCTGCTAAGGAGGGTAGGAGAGTGTTGGAAACTCCAGGGAGCAGATTTCCACTGGAAACCCCAACCTCTGGAAATGGCTTCAGGGTCTGTCCATTTGGGCTGTCTGCCTGCTATTTTCTTTAAATTCTTTCATGTATTTCGATCAAGTCAGAAAGGATGACTGACTCCCCTCTTTGCAACTTACTTCTCAGCTGGTTGAAACAAAGGTTCTTAGCAGCAGGCTACACCATTGTCCAATTAAAATGTAGTTTTCAATATAAGCCAGTTACAAAGCTTTTGTGAGTTAAGAAAGAACAAATTCATTACTGAGAAAATAATAAGGATGCAACATCAAGCAAGCAGCTTTTGAGCAGTTACTTGGGTTCTCAACACACTCACGTGCAAGGTTAAAAGGAGATAGTGATAAACATAAATATATAGTTTAGAGTGACCTTGAGATGCAAGGTTTTAGTATGAGACAATGACTGATTAGTTGGTTTCTTAGACCATCAGCATTAACAAATATTGCAATTATCTTAAGGTTGCAGTTCCCTGACTTTTCTTTCCAGGTGGTGTTAGCACCAGTACATTTTTGATTGACAGACAAAGTGGTTGTGTTCTAGTTGGTGTTCAGCCGGTAGTCTATAATCTATCTTTTCTCTTCTGGCAAAGAAAGAGCTCCTTGAACTAGTGGTCTGATGATATATTTAATTTGCTGAAGTTTATGCTTTTCCATGCTTAGTGATTATAGTTGATGTTTCATGTCCCAACATGTGAAGATTCTCATAAATAAAATGGGAGGTGAAGATCTTGTCATACCTCCCCAGGGGGCCTCGCTGAGTTGTTTCATTGCCCTTGGGAAAACACATGTTAATTTCAGCTCAGAGATAGTAGGAACTGCCGATGCTGGAGAATCTGAGATAACAAGGTGTACAGCTGGATGAACACAGCAGGTCAAGCAGCATCAGAGGTGCAGGAAAG